>NC_089776.1:2525708-2610708 GCF_040412425.1 Macrobrachium rosenbergii
ACAGAGCGCAGCAGAAGGTTGAGAGCTTATATTTACAGGGTTGCAGTTCCATAAAAATCAAATTTGGAAATGCAGAATCTTCCAGTGAAATTTCTCTCAATGAATGGAATTAAAACTTGCTTTTACTCTCAGAATGGTACTGCATTCTCTACACGCAAAGACTGAATCACGTGGTGTAGCCAACGACCCATGTTATAATATGGTTGTGTCCAATTCAGTGACAAAAATAATGCTTCTACAAAAAAACAAGAGAGATAGTATCTGTAGTAATCATACCTGCAGTGTATTATGCTCTTAAAATTCTGATAGAAGATATTTGAAATTCTTTTTGAAATTATACATGAAAAATTATGTATACAGAACCAATTATTCATTTGTCTATAACCTAAAAAATTAATGGGATAAAAGAAATTGACGCCAACTTGCAATAGCAATATAACCTGATGGGAAGTTTTATAGTAAAACCCGGTAAGGACACCTCATGAATTCACCTGCACTCCAACGCATAAAAAAGTATGAACAATCTTTACGCACATACAGTTATAAAAAATGACTTTTTTCTTGTCAAACTAATTGCTGTAAATAACCAGAGTTTGGCTTATGACGGAAATCAAATGCTGTAAAAGAAAATATTCACATAAAAAAAAAGCCAGAACAGAGGAGCTTAACATACTCTGTTCCTAACAGTGACATTCTCACTTATCTCTATATCACCAACCCCTGTGCTATACTGTACTTGCAGTAGAATATAGATGGGTTCCCTCTATACAAAAACAACTGTCTGCCATTTTGCCTGTTTCCACTAAGTACCTCTGAGAGCAATACTATCATTTCATTTCATTCTTGCATAAGAAGTAGAAAACTTAACAATGCTTTCATATCATCTCCAAATAGCAAGCTATGTCAGAGGGATTCACTTGCATCTTAAGTCAGTGAGCTGTTTGCTTGCATCTTAAATTTTTTTGCTATTCACACCACATAACCAGAGAAAGGGTCACTATTTTGAGGCATATTTGTGCCCAAATGTTACCAGATCATTGAGATTGGTACTTTACTGACATTCTATAGCACTGGTTGAATTACAGTATTTTTATACAAGAAAAAAGACCAAAACACATTTAAAGAAATGAATTATACGCAGAACTTTCTCACCAAAGGTAAGAGACCTACAGCCGAGAATTGTTATTCATTTGTGGATGGGTGTTTGTTTAGTTATATAGAGAAAAAATTCAAAATGCAATTTGGTAAAGTTGAACGCTCAACTGTTTAATTTCACTGATGTTTACTATAATTTCTTTATACAGTACAACTATAAACCAAGAAATGTTGACATTTGCCAAAGTTTAAGGTTAAAAAGAAATTGCTAGGAGGAACGTGGTTAGACATGAACTATCACACTGCTTTTTTTTGCATAAAAGAACTGGATTAGGATGAATGTAAACTTGGTCTGGAACAATATTCTATTTTCTGGGTATATTTTAAAAAGTGACCACTCCTTGCATAAAAGCAGTAACTTAACTTCTCGAAGACCAGATTTAAAGTAGATGAAGATAAAATAGCAGCAGCATGGTAAAGGCTGCGGGTGTCTCCTGTGTACAAGTAATATACTTTGTTTGAAACATTCCTGAATTTTTTCTCCTGAGCAATAAATATATCAATATAAAAGTGGCTTTTTCCAATTATAACCATAGTTTATGGTTTCATATTTCATTGTTTCGAAAATATTCTATATACTATAAATAATAAATGAAGATGGGCGGGGGTAGGAGGGGTGGTTGTAATTCTGACAGCGTGCAGACGTAGAGGTTCGTTAAAGCAACTTCTTGGCTCCCTAGCTGCAATTTTTTTTCTTTTATAGTGTTATTTCTTCTGTTCTGTATCTATCTACATATCCAACTTCTTCAGCTATACGTTGCTCCAGTATTTACCTTACTCTCGTGAACAAATGTTTCAATGAACCCTTTAAGTCCAAATTACGTGATACAGTGGATTTGTTAAACTTTGATATATATATATATATATATATATATATATATATATATATATATATATATATATATATATATATATATATATATATATATATATGATATAAAATATTGAGGAAGGTAGTAATATGTATGGAAATAAGGAATGTCATATTTTTAAGCATAGTAGCGGGCCATAGCAATATTGAGTTTGTAGCCCCTCCACCCCTACTTTTATCAGGCGTGGAGATTTAGTTTCCAACGTTTTGCACATTTTTCTGCATTGTCCCCCTTGCGTATATACTGTACTGTATTTCCTATGTACCATTATTCCTTTACTGGCTTAGAAGTAAAGCTGAAACCGGTCAGGACCTACACCTAATTTCTTACTTTTTCGCCTGTGGTAAAGTTTAATATATATATATATATATATATATATATATATATATATATATATATATATATATATATATATATATATATATATATATATATATATATATATATATATATATATATATATATATATATATATATATATATATACATACATACCTACATACATACATATATATAAATGTCTTTTACTGTAATACCACAGTGTAATATGAAGATAAAAAGGCCCATAAAACACTATTTGCACATTGCAACCATATATTTCGAGCACTTCCTTCTGTGCCCTGTTCACTGGTAAAATATGGACAAATGAAATGTTACAAGGGTATATATACAAAGCATATTTAGGTGTGGCATTAAGTCTCCGATGATATGCAGGTGACCGTTTCCCAAGAAGGAGGGAAAATAAACTCCTGTTTGGTGACGCGTCTGGTGGTCGTGTTTCCTGGAACACCTGCTTCAGAAGAGGTCTGAGGATTAACCCGTCGATGTCGTCCGATTTCCAACGTCCTCCTGACAAGTTCATATTGTTGGTTTGATTGATGATAGCAGATTCCAACCTCTTTCTTTTGTACGGACAGCTACTTTTGAAAACCAGCTCCGCCCCGATCCAATTTTGGAATGGCCTGTACCTCTGATATGTAGGAAAACCCCAAACTCTCTGGAGCATACAGTACTGACCTTTTGTGCTCTGTTAATCTTTGCGAGAGGGATCGACCTGTCTCCCCCACGTAACCCTCATTACAATTGCTGAACGGAAAATTGTAAACTCCATCTTCTCCCCCTTTTTATTAAGATTTGGGATAATGAAAAATAAAAGGATTGTTAGACCTGAGTTGTTCGGTGGCTTTTGGATGTTTGCGTCGTACGGAAGCTTTATTTTGTTGTTAAAATCTATTTGTCCATTGTGAGTGGGACTCTGTAGTATATTTTATTCGCTTTGTTAATAGCCCTCTCGACAATGTGTGGTGGATAGAGCAGTTGCGTTGGGTGCTGGCAGGTCGTGTTGAATTCTTTATCTAGGTACCCATTTGAACATATTCTAAGCCCCTGAGGAATAAGTTGCACCCTACCATGATCTTTCCGGAGACATCGTGGTAGTTTAAGAAATGAATATAGAAAACAGTGAAAGTGGGTTTCCTATATACTGTGAAAGGCATATCTGTTCTTTTCTCTTATGATCAGTACATCTAGGAATGGCAATTTTCCGTCCTTTTCCCGTTAAGTTTTGTATTTTTATGGTCGAAACTTCTAAACGATGCGGAGACCTACGATAAATTAACGAAAGATCCCATAACAAATATTGCCGCCCAATTTAACAAATCATCCAGAACCATAGGGGCAATAAGAAGAACATAGAATTACTAGAGACATTCAAGATAATCAACCCCTCTCTCCTCTATTTTTATGGCCTCCATGAAAACACATAAAGATGGGATTCCTTTACACCCCAAAATATCTAGCAGGGGCTCTTTCATGTGTAAATTATCAAAATGGCCTGCAGACCTGTTATCACCCTTTCTAGGAACCTTCTCATCCTCCCATCAAGCATGCAGTGGATTTTATACAAAAATTTAATAGTTTAAACATCCCCTCAAATAACATCAAATTGCTCAGCCTAGACGTCGAGTCATTATTTACTAAAGTCCCGATCGCCGACGTGTTGTCTTTTTTTAAAGAGGAAGTTACAACCATGAAGACCATTATCCTCTTGGCAAAGATAAAACTCTAAAACTTATCAACCTCAGTGTAACTAACAACGTGTTTTCTTTCAATGGTAATTTTTACAAACAAAAATTTGGCTGTAGCATGGGAAGTCCCCAACCCTTCTAGCAAACTTGTACATGGAATATTTCGAAACAGAAATTTTGTTGTCTATCAAACCATGTAATATGATCTGGCTTAGATACATAGATGATATTTTTACTTTCTGGGACAATAGCTGGGGAGACTTTAATGAATTTTTAATAGACTAAATTCGCTAGTTCCACCATAAAATTCAAAACAGAATGGGAAAAGGACGGAAAATTGCCATTCCCTAGATGTACTGATCATAAGAGAACAGAACAGATATGCCTTCACAGTATATATGAAACCCACTTTCGCTGTTTCCTACATTCATTTCTTAAACTACCACGATGTCTCCGTAAAGATCGTGGTAAGGTGCAACTTATTCCTCAGGGGGCTTAGAATATGTTCAAATGGGTACCTAGATAAAGAATTCAACATGATCCGCCAACACTAACTGCACTGCTCTATCCACCACATATTATCGAGACGGCTATTAACAAAGTGAATAAAATATACTACAGAGTCCCACTCACAACAGACAAATAGATTTTAACAACAAAATAAAGCTTCTGTACGACGAAAACATCCAAAAGCCACCGAACAACTCAGGTCTAACAATCCCTTTTTTATTTTTCATTATCCCAAATCCATCGGGAGCTCGCTCATTAACGTATACTTAAACAAAAGGGGGAGAAGACGGGTTTACAATTTTCCGTTCAGCACTTGGCTAATGAGAGTTATGTGGGGAGACGGCTAGATCACTCTGCAAAGATTAATGGAGCACAAAAGGTCAGTACGGTATGCTTCGGAGAGTTCGGTATGGGGATTTTCCTACACATCATAGATACAGGCCATTCCAAAAATTGGATCAGGGTGGAGCTAGTTTTCAAAAGTAGCTGTCCGTACAAAAGAAAGATGCTGGAATCTGCTATCATCAATCAAACCAACAATATGAACTTGTCAGGAGGACACTGGAAATCGGATGACATCGACGCTTTAATCCTCAGGCCTCTTCTGAAGAAGGTGTTCCAGGAAACACGACCACCAGACGCGTCGCCAAACGGGAGTTAATGAGGCCAAAAACCACTAGGAAATTGTTTATTTTCCCTCCTTCTTGGGAAACGGTCACCTGCATGTCATCGGAGACTTAATGCCACACCTACATATGCTTTGTATATATACCCTTGTAACCTTTCATCTGTCCATATTTTACCAGTGAACAGGGGCACAGAAGGAAGTGCTCGAAATATAATGTTTATGCAACTTCAAATAATGCTTTATGGGCCATTATATTATATATATATATATATATATATATATATATATATATATATATATATATATATATATATATATATATATATATATATATATATATATATATATATATATATATATATATATATATGTGTGTGTGTGTATACATGGAATGAGAAAGCTACACCATAGAACTTAGCTAACTCAGTCATACAGTGCATGAATCAACTGCAGTTTCCTATAACATACTGTTCTCGTATTCTCAAGAAACTTGTATGATTGCAGGAGTATCGTGAAATAATAAACCGAATATTCGATACCCTCTTTTCGAAAGGCTCATTTTTCCTTAGTTATAATATTTTCTTGTCACTTTCACAAGTTTCGAATTATTTGTTCAAAAATTAGTATTCGTAAGTTTTTGCACTTATACTGTAAAATGCATTTATGATTTTTCCCTCATCTAAGTCACGTGACAAAGCAAATATGAGAAACAAATATTACCAAGAATGAACCTTTCTACTGTGAAGGCGGCGGCTGACAAACAAATATACAACGCAGTATAGACACAGGGGGTAGGGAGTTCCCACCAAAGCACAAGGAGTGAGCAATCCTGCTCTCTCTCTGGTTCCGACATAAAACTGAAAACTCCCCTGAGCATTCTGAACAGACATAACACTGCAGATTCTAGTTTGAGAGTAGATTCTGTTGCACAGAAGATTTACGGGCAAACAGTAAAATACGTGACTTATAGTCGAATAACAAACCTGGCTTTTCATTTATAGTAGGAAGAGAGAGAGAGAGAGAGAGAGAGAGAGAGAGAGAGAGAGAGAGAGAGAGAGAGAGAGAGAGAGAGAGAGAGAGAGAGAGAGAGAGAGAGAGAGAAGTAAAATGCTTTCCGAATGGTCCTAAACTCTAAAAACAAGGTCCACTAAAGTTTAAACCAATCTCTTTCCATTTAGTGGAAGCAGACTCCGTAACAACAATTGCACAGGATTTCCATTTATCAGGAATCTTGTTAAACTTATACACTTCATTTCTAAAAAAAAAAAAAAAAAAAAAAAAAAAAAGTCACAGGCGAACAGTCACGAAATAACCTTCCTTATGTTGTACGTACACACAAAGATTATTATTATCTTCATTTAAGAAATATGGATAATTTGCTACAAATTATTGGAGTTCGTTTTCATTGAGCGATAATTACGGTAAGTTCAAGAACAACGTCTGATCTCTCTATGTACTGGGCATAGGGTATATTTTGAAAGTCAGAGTATTTGCACATCTCTCCCTCTCTCTCTCTCTCTTTGCCTATCTGTCTATCGAGAGAGAGAGAGAGAGAGAGAGAGAGAGAGAGAGAGAGAGAGAGAGAGAGAGAGAGAGAGAGAGGGGTACTCGATAATGTACCCCAGACTCAGGACCCACTTATACACTGAGGTCGAGCCATCCAACAAATATCCATGAATTATTCTTCACTTCCGAATGGCCAGAGATGACTTCAAACGACGTTTTTGTTGCTTAGCTCTTTCATGTTTTAATTGCATTACAGCATTAATTATAAATTCATATTTTGATAGAATTATTTTTCTTTTAAGTCCTGTTACATAACATTAATTAAATCACGTTCATATTTCAAATGTTTAAACACAGACACGATTTATATGTGTATATATCTACCTAGCATCTATATATATATATATATATATATATATATATATATATATATATATATATATATATATATATATATATATAGATAGATAGATAGATAGATAGATAGATAGATAGACAGATATTTAAGCATATGTTAGACTACATTCAGTATCCCGTTATGTTCAGTAAAAGTGTAGTTTAATTATAATTCTTATATTTTAAAATTAATGTTCTACTGGAACTGGGTAACTGGCAAACTTTTGGAAACAAGATGATTACAGATTTCGAAATTCATTAAAGAATAACATTTCTATAATAAAGAAGGTATATGTTATTTTAAAATAGTCTTTAAATGAGATGTTCAAATTTACCCCACCCAAAAAAATGGCTGATTATTTGATACATCAAGTGTCTTCAATTTAACATGAAAGGTGTCTTAATCCTTATTCATTTTTTGTAGGCTATTACCGTTCAGATTTTCTTGCGATTTATTAATTTTAAGGTATTTGAATCATATAATCTTAATTTACTTCCATAATGATTAACATAACCAACTGAAAATGTATCAAACCACGGTATGATAAAACGTTTCACGCAGATTAAATGCGCTTTGAACTGCAACCTGCTGACATTTCGCAATATTGAAAGTACTTGTACAAAAACTCTGTGGCTAAAAGAGTATGGCTCACACTCTTTCGTAATATTTTCTAGCTGGTCCTAGTGCATTTACTTCTCTCTCTCTCTCTCTCTCTCTCTCTCTCTCTCTCTCTCTCTCTCTCTCTCTCTCTATATCTATATATCTATATATATATATATATATATATATATATATATATATATATATATATATATATATATATATATATATATATATGATATATATATAATAAGTGTGAGCCTGCAATAAAGGAGGGAAAAGCGAAAGGTGAGAAATTTACTGAAGGAAGATGTTCTTAAAATATTATTTCTACGTTCTGAATTTATCGCAGTAATTGAGGATTTAAAGCCGAAGCACATCTCAACTACTCCCATTTATACAAACCTGAGCGCATATTGGAACGCAACTGTAACTTTCTCTTTTACAAAGCTGTTATGAGTTACCTGTCAAATCTCTAGATGGACAGGCTGGAAGTAGTAAAATATGGTTGCTTGTACCTTTTAGGCATGGTTATCACACGCGCATAGTTTCTTTGTAAATTTACCATATTCAGAAAACAGCAAAATAATTTAGAATATGTACATAATTATCTACAGAAAATTGCAGAGCATTAAGAAACATTACTGCAAAATAATTTAGAATATGTACATAATTATCTACAGAAAATTGCAGAGCATTAAGAAACATTACTGCAAAATAATTTAGAATATGTACATAATTATCTACAGAAAATTGCAGTTTGCATTAAAAACATTACTGCAAAATAATTTAGAATATGTACATAATTATCTACAGAAAATTGCAGAGCATTAAGAAACATTACTGCAAAATAATTTAGAATACACTGGGGATAATTATTGAGCATTAAGAAACATTACTGCAAAATAATTTAGAATATGTACATAATTATCTACATAAATTGATTGGGCTCGTATTTTGGATGTCTGCTACTGAAAATTGCTGAACATTACTGCTATTAAGTCATTATATACAGCAAAAGTGAAACATTACTGCAAAATAATTTAGAATACATGTACATAATTATCTCAGAGAGTTTTTAATATGCTAATTATCTAACTGAAAAATCGCCATTATTTGTTTGCTTTATTCCAGCAGCTTTGAGCCCATCAAAATTTTAGAATGTACAGAGTATTCACTGTAAAAAGATTCATCCTGTAAACACTACAAAATATTTATAAAAAGAAACTCTCCTCACCTCACCAACAGCATCGCTTAGAAGATCCAGTCTACGAACTGAGATTCATTTTATTTCGTCAAGACAGGAAGGGAATTAAGCGTTAGAAGAAATCAGGATAAACATTCAATTATAACTGACAAGATCGCTATTCTCTTGCCAGTTATAATTGAAAGTTTATCCTGATTTTCGGGCATCAGAGTGAAAAATCACATAGAATTGATTGGGCCCCAAAGTAGTATAAACACCAGATTTCTAATGTTATTACTGAACATCTCTCAGAACCTGCAATCACACAGGCTGTTTTGTAAAGGCTTCATCCCATTAAACACAGCATGTTCGAAGGAAATGTAAGAAAAAGCTAAAAAAAAATTCAGTAAACATGATTGTCCTTTACCTCTCAGGGTTTTAACCCAGCACCCACCCGAATTGATCAAAGGAACATGTTCCTAATCTGAAGAGCTACCTCAGCTGTAATGAGTCTTTAACAAGCATTCAGACTGTTTGTTCTCTTCCTCCTTTAATTTTACTTCTTTGAAAACAGTGTTCTCTGTATTATTCTTTTTTATATTGTATTTAGTGCGCTTAAAATGCCTTAGAGTAAAGGCTAAAGTGCATTCAGCCAGTTTTTACAATTTTATCTTAGCCATATTATCGATTTGTTGGCCGTGTGGGTAAAGGCGTCACTGTAGTCCTGAGTTCTTGTCTTTCGTTGGTTCGAGCCCACGGGACGACGAACTTATTATCAACTAAAAAATTCCCCTCGGTAACATATATGGAAATATATTATTTCCGAGGTAGAGCGTATTGGATATTAAAGGACGTTTGTAGCTTAATGCTTGTATATGAATCACGGTGATGTGATAAAAAGTCGTGTATATATATATATATATATATATATATATATATATATATATATATATATATATATATATATATATATATATATATATATATATATATATATATATTATATATATTAACTAACTTATCACATTACACAACTGTTCTGTGCATTAGTAGAATTACTAAAAGGACCTCATTCAAACTGGATGGTATCTAATGGAGTTTTTATTCAAAAGTTACTTGATAATGTGGACTGTTTGTTTTAGATAGCTTTTAATAACTTTTTGAATAAAAACTCATTAGATACCATCCAATTTGAATTTAGGTCCTTTTAAATTATATATATATATATATATATATATATATATATATATATATATATATATATACATATATACATATATATATATATATATATATATATATATATATATATATATATATATATATATATATATATATATATATATATATATATATATCCGTGAGTTGTATTTAGAGACCGTAAATATATAACAAACAAAATCTATGAAAGAAAACTCCGATTGTGAAAAAGTTCACTATATTCCAAATGAAACAGCACATCTATCACGGACTCACTTGACACCATAAAGCATCATAGACGAAAAGAACATTGGAAACAGGAGACGAGTACGCAGACTGAGGTGTGCTCTAATACCTGCTAAGGTTCGTTTTAGTTTCGGACTCTGAGAGAGTGTCCCGCCGCCAAAACTCTTTCCAACGGCCTGCGAGGACATCTACACTTTCCCTCTTGCTGGAGCTTTGTGGACAATCGAAAACGACGATATTTTCCTGCTGACATAAATGTTACATTTATTTAATTTTCTGACTTCTCCCGTATGCTTTTCCCCTCACATTTCTTGTGATTTCAGCAGCATATTTTTCTCTCATCCCTCTACTTTATCGAGATTCTGGGTCTATTCCTCCAAATTCTCCTTTTCCCTTAGTACAGCATCCTTCCTTCTCCTCACAGCCTATTTATGCTTTTCCTTCTGTACAGTATTCCCTACCAAAGCTCAGAGTCGATTTCATTCTTGTCAAATATTATCGTCTATTATTCCATTAACGTCTTTCGTCCTATACTCTCACTCTCTCTCTGTATGTATATATCCTTTTTGATAGGTTTGCTGACATATTTTCTTTAGTATTCTTATTTATTTCCTCGCGTTTCCCTTTCAGTGTTGTTACTCTTTTAACTATGTTCTCATCTCCGTTTTGCCATTCAGAAGGACTTGGTTTGCAAATTAGAGACGACCGTTTTAGCAAGTCAGGGGAGTTGAGTTTCCCAACAAAGGCAGAATCTCCAAAAGGATCCCTTAACTAACTTCGACACAAGATAAATACATTCATTCTGTTTCGATTTAGAAATTACCGAATTTACATTTTAGTAATTCTCCGGGGAGAGAGAGAGAGAGAGAGAGAGAGAGAGAGAGAGAGAGAGAGAGAGAGAGAGAACTGCTATTACAACAGAGGTTCTAATTAAATTCTCTCCCTTTATCTATCTATCTATCTATCTATCTATCTATCTATCTATCTATCTATCCC
This sequence comes from Macrobrachium rosenbergii, assembly GCF_040412425.1. Classification (NCBI taxonomy): domain Eukaryota; kingdom Metazoa; phylum Arthropoda; class Malacostraca; order Decapoda; family Palaemonidae; genus Macrobrachium; species Macrobrachium rosenbergii. The sequence continues at coordinate 2,537,032 of NC_089776.1, forward strand.
TCTTTCCGTTTTCGGCAACAAACACTTATATTTTCAATAACTGCAAAATGGTAACTATTATGTGTATAAGATTTTTCAGTATATATTTGTCAATATCCGTCTGGAACCAGTTGATTAGATTCTTAAGATTTGATTCCCCAATTTGTTTTTAGAGTAACGATGAGCAAATGGTCCCAGTAACATTTTCTTACTCTACTTTTATCAGCATTCACATTCTCGGTTCTAATGATTGTACTTTTCTCTAAAGTAGTGGATTTCTCTCTCTCTCTCTCTCTCTCCTCTCTCTCTCTCCTTCAGTGATGAATCATATATATATATATATATATATATATATATATATATATATATATATATATATATATATATATATATATATATATATATATATATATATATATATATATATATATATATATATATTGTCACAACAATGTACCGATGATACGGTCACCAGTCAAACATGGAGTAAGGATTTTACCAAAGCAATTCATTTGTAAAGTAAAGGAACACTGAAGAACTTCACCTTCAGACGGGATTAGAAAGCTACAGCTTCAGTGTCATCCCAGTCTGTGTCACCTGTTTGATCTCAAAAGTTTATGATCACCAGCAATTTATGGAATCACTTTCAGGCAGAAAAACAGACGTCTTTCATAGCCTGGCTAAACGACAGCAATTCAGAGAATTTTTATAGACCCTACCGAGTTGAATAAAGTTATCAAGAGCCACATTATCTGCTCCACTTACTGACCACTTTTACCCCGTCTCGGTTAATCAAGGATATTCCCTGTTCTGGATGCTAAGAATGGGTTTTGGCAAGAATCTAGCTACTTGGCTACTTTTAATACCCCATTTGGCAGATACTGATGGAAACGCATGCTGTTTGTCATTTCTTCCGCCCCAGATGAATATAAGAGAAGGAAGCTCAAAACTTTACAGAACCTCAGTTGATATCTTGGTGTATGGAGAAGGCTTAACAGATGATAAAGCGCTGTTGGACCATTACAGAAACTTGGAAGCATTACAGAGAAGTCGAAAGTCAGACATCAAGCTGAACCCAGGCAAAATGAAGCTACGTCTGCCAGAAGTCACTTACATCGGACACTTGCTACTGATAGAGGTGTATGCACAGATCCAAGAAAAGGGGAAGCAATAAGCAGTTTAAGACTACCCGTGGAAATGAAAACTCTCGAGAGAATTTTGGGAATTGTCAATTATCTTTCCAAATTTCTCCCAAGGTCATCAAATTTAACCCAGCCCTTAAATCTAGAAAATGAAAATGTGATGTGGCAGTGGAATTCATGCCATGACGAAGCATTTAATGAGATAAAGAAATTGATTGCAGCAGCACCAGTTCTGAAGTGTTTTGATAGAAGTGCTGATGCTTCAATGTCAGGGTTAGGTGCAGAGCCCATTTAGATAGTACTAAAAATCGTATTTACAAAATTCAATAGGAGGGAGCTGTAACAATGCAGAAGGTTGTTTAGGACTTAATTCCAAATCAGATATCTAAGGCCCTACATCTGATGATTTGTTGTTTGATGAAACCCACTTTTCCTGTCATCTTGCCAAGGTGGGAGGTTTTGCTGTTTGCCAACACACACGCATCATGCCACCTGTGGCTTAGGTTATCAATGCTGGCTCAAATATCCCGGTCATACTAATTGGTCAGTGCACGAATAAAGCTGCACTAATAAAAGGGAAACATTTTCTTTTTTCGTTTGATAAGTTGGTGACTTTTATATTTGATGAAAATGGTGGGTTTGTAGACTGGGAGTTAGTTACTCTTTCCCAAAAATGTCTACAATAATCTGTTTACTGTGGCTCCAGTTTGACTTATAATTCGTCATTCTCTTTCCTATCCGATTTTACTGAAACTTGGTAGAAAGGCAATCTGGATGATGGTGATTACGTTCCTGCAATTATTTCTTAGGATACATTTTCAAGCTTACAGGTGTTTTGAGATTTTTTTTTTAATCAAATTTGGCAGGTAGGTACCATGGGGGACGGTGATTACTTTCTCCAAATATCTAAAGGCCAGATTTTTGCATTTTCTTCTCTACGCCTCAGACACTTTGATAGAGGATTCTGATCTTCAGATTCTGGTCATGGGTCATGCATATGATAATACGTCCTAATGAGTATGCAGTAGCTTTTAGAGGGCGGTGTATTTCAGCCCTCTAGTTTGCTAAAACCCTTTGGCTAATTCTGTTTTCCCAAACCTTATTCATCTTCCAGCAACTTCTCCGATATTTAGAAGGTTTTTAAGTTAAATTTTCTTATGAGAGAGAGAGAGAGAGAGAGAGAGAGAGAGAGAGAGAGAGAGAGAGAGAGAGAGAGAGAGAGAGAGAGAAGGAAAAATTTTTATGCCATACATTTTCTTGAGAACTCAGAGGAGAGAGACAGTTATAAAAGACACTGAAAGTATCAGTTTTACAATCAGTGCAGTGTAATCAAGTTACAATCTATATTATAATCCAGGGACGATAAGAACTTTTATCGAATGCCATCAGAGAACACCTACAAGCTTCCGGCTGAAATAAGGAACGTACTTCTGCTCGTTTCATGTTCAAATTGACAAGCAAGGATAATAATTAAAATTTTTCATGGAAGCAAGTAATCGTCATACATCTAAGCCATTGCGAAAATCGACCACACTTTTCTATCCTTATCTTCCACAGAGCTCCATTCATCTCTGCCTCCCTTCTCATCCTTCTTACCAACGCAACGTGGGTCTGGATCTTCCAACCCTTCTGGTGCCTGCAGGAACCCATATGACACTATGGCTCCCTGGGATTGGTGCAAAGCAAATGTTGCAATATATACTCTTTTCCCTATAAGACTGGAGAGTGAACGTCTCATGAAATCTAAAGAGTGTAATGGAGGAATGTATTCAAAGGTCCGTATAGTTCGCACTCACGTTTTTCTGATATACTTTGCCTTACCCGTGGCCTATTGTCCAAAGTTAATTACCTATGTTGCTGCAATTTCATGCTAATAAATTAATCTAGTAAACAATTAGTCACTTACTCAATTAAAAACTCAGTTTTCATTCTGTCTAGCTCTCCAAAATTTTATACATAGAAATACCTAAATCTAAATTAACTGAAATAAGGAAATCATGGGGAGAGATATTTTTTACAATCTTTTAAAGGCCATGTTTCCTTTTTTCCCTGGATCTTCCGGTAATAATTCATAATGGACATTTCATCTTAGTAATGCCTTCCATTTTCCTTTTTTAAAAGACTATAACAGTGATTCTTTATAATTCCTGGTATATCCGTGAACCTAGTTCAACAAAACAGTTCATGAAGTGATCTAATTAAGAAAACATGCCCCTAAAGTACCTCCATTTCCTTGATACTTGGGCAGTAACTCTTTACCATGTAGTGAGAAGAAAGATTATTGTTGCACCTAGCTATCAGGGGAGAAATGATAACTGTTATGCACAACGTGGTTTACACGTAAGTTCAAATGGAATGTGAAAGACAAAATTAATAAAAACCCTTTGAAATCATGCATAGTGCCTTGTAAGTCACATGGCTAAAATGATTAGTAAAATATCAAATTACACACAAGAATAAAAAAAAACTTATCGAACTACGATTCCTGCCATGGTAGTTAGCAGCAAGCATTTTTAACTGTTCATGAGGACAGAAAAATTTCTTGAACCTAAAACCAGGCTACAGACACAGTGAAGAGTGATGGAGTCGGCTAACTCAGGCCTCCTTTTACCTGACCAAAAGTACGTTGAACAAATGAATTATCTGAGTGAAAGGGAGCAAGAGATATCTTATATATGACTAAAATATTCTACAAAAATAACGTTTATTATGTTCTTTTCAGCAAGAATCACCAGACACTATGCCAAAAAAAAAAAAGAGAAAACCTATATTATTTGAAGCTGTGAATCAACAGCAGACAACACAACGCTTTCGAATCCCCTCACTTCAAACTCATCTAACGCGCACAAAAGAGTTTTTTTTTTTAAATACTGAACAGACTTGAAACCTGAGTGCTTTGCAGAAAATAAATAATTCCAATTATAATGATGCTGTTGATGTTTTGCAGCCAATTTTGAATTTGTTTGATATGAAAATCTAATGAAGTGAGGTGGAATTTTGATGCTTCCTCTCAGAGAGGGAATCAGTAAATGAAAGACAAAGTTGTTTTGAATATTTCATCTGGATTGAATTATAAACAACTTGTTTGCCTATCGAATATTTATGGGTCATAAACGTGCAAAGCTTCTCTCTCTCCAGCTTCTGGGTCTGACTGTTAGGTTTTGAGTTGAACTAAAACCAAGACTATTACATACATATATATATATATATATATATATATATATATATATATATATATATATATATATATATATATATATATATATATATATATATATATATATATATATATATATATATATATATATATATATATATTATATTTTCAGATATGTAACAAGTACTCACTTCAACCAGATCCCTAAACTCTCATAACAATAAAAATTATGACTGAGTACTCTAAAGGTAACAGTGATCCCTTAACAAACTTACTAATCGTGTGAGAAATCAGACTAAGTTTATCAAAACAAGTGTTGGGTATCAACAATTAAACAAGGAATATACTAGAGTAAAAGGGCATCACTCCATCAAACAACTTTAACTGTTTCCCTGGTCTTAATTCACTTCAGCAAAACTAAAGGAACAAAACATGTTTATCCCTTTGCCTTATGCACACAATTAATCCTATTCACTGGTGGTCAACACTGTTTTTAAAATCATTAAATACAAAAAATTTATTTTTAAATTAAAAATTTATGACTAGAGTTAACAATCTGAAAAAATTTACTATTACTTGAAAATACCACAAAATTTAATTAATTTTTGAGTTAAATCAAAGGTTAATTTATCAAGAAATTAAACCAATCAAACAATATTTAAACTATTAAGAACTATACAAGATTTGAAAATGAAAATCTTAGTAAATGAAAATTAAACCAAGTATGCAATGTTAAATTATCAAGAAATATCTAAAATGCTAAGTAAATAAATGTTAAATCACCAATATATAAAATGTGAAAAATCAAGAGATTGCAAACACAATAACACACAAAAATCCACAAAAGATTTACCAATAATAATGTCACTAAGACAAAAATTCTCTCAATATACCTTATTATACCAAGGTAATAATAAGTAAAATTCACTTTACCTTACACAAGCTTGTGAAAACTTTTGCAAAATCACCTGAAATGCATCTGCTTGAGATTCACAAAACACACTTTTTGTTAGCCGCCATTACACACTTTTCCTACATTCAGATCTCAAAAGCTAAGATTAATACCACTGACCACACAAATATTTTACGTTAATAATTTCTCTCTTTTGAAGGAAGATGGTCTCTAAAATCAGAATGAACAAATTTTTGGATTCCAGTTAGAAATGAAACAATCAGACAACGTCAGAACAATATGTGATCAAAACAATGTACTCTTACAAAACATGATGTAATCGACCAAGACATGTACATTTACTCTCAAAAAGGTATACGAGACTCAAGCAGAAAATTGTATGGGACGAAGCTCTTAATGAAATCTCAACACGACCAAAACAGATGGCAGCTGGCCAGCCACAAATGGCACACTTTCAAAACAAGATGAAGAACCAAATTTGGTTTTCACAACAGTACATGAAACATTGCGTATGAGACAAAACCTTACATGACTCGATTGCCATTCCCTCTCTTGCTAACGCATTATCTTTCACGATGGCAACTGAACCAAAACATGACATACGAAATCACGAGTACAGAACACTTGTTGCTTGGGGACAAAATGCGCTATCACATACTACGTAATTACTAAAACATATTATTAATTCTAAATTACGCTGTTAAGTTACCCAAATCACCAACTCTTTTGAGATCTGACATTACACTGCATACGATATTTCAACAGTTATTATCATTACACATAATACATTACAACTAGAATAGTAAACATATCAAAATCATGGAAAGAGATACATATTAAAAGGCAACATCATGAAATTCCTACCCCCAAAGATTAGTTATCCCGGGTTTGAATCCAACGATTCACAATGGGATAAATAATCTGCAATTACATTGTTCTTTCCAAAAATGTTTTCTATCGTTACACAATAGGGTTACAACATCAGTCAGGGGAGCTACTATGGCTGAAAAATTCGGACAGAATCGGCGATAAAATCCAGCCATGCCCAAAAATCCTTGCAGTTGTTCCCGCGTAGTAGGGGGGTAGTTTCAACAGGGGCGAGAAGGCCTTTTCCAACTTCAAATCCCAGATACTGAACAGTTCCCTTTCCAAACTCACTTTTTTGTAAACTGATTATTAGTCCTTCTTCCCATAGTTTTTTGAACACTTTCCTTAAAATCTTCAGATGTTCTTCCCATGTATTAGAATAAATCACAATGTCATCAAGGTATACACAAACTCCTTCTATGGATCCTAGCAGTTGATCCATAGTTGGAATGTTGCAGGTGCATTCATCAGAACAAATGGCAAAACAGTGTATTGATACAATCCAAAAGGAGTAATGAAAGCTGACAGCAACTTAGCATCCTCATCTAAGGGAATTTGATAATATCCTTTCAACAAATCTATCTTGGAAACAAACTTGGCTTGCCCAATATTATCAAGTAATTGATCTATAAGAGGCAAGGGATAATTGTCAGCCACACTGATAGAATTCAGTTTCCTATAACCAGTACACATCCTAAATGAGCCATCTGGTTTCTTCACTATCACACAAGGAGAACTATAATGACTTGAACTGGGTTCTGCTAATCCATGCTGCAACAAATACTCCACTTCTTTCTTCAAAACATCTCGATGAAAAGGTGATAAGCAAAAAACTCTCTGTATAAAAGGTTTTCCATCTTCTCTGATCTTTATCTCATGCTTTGTTAGATTGGTATGCCTAGGTACATCTGCAAAAATTTCAGGGAACTTCGAATCACTTCATTTAATTCACCACTTTGCTCAACACTCAGATGTTTTAGTTTATCCTCCAAATTTTCCAATATGGAAGAATTGTTCATCTTGCTTTCAGCTCCCAATTCGTAGCTATCATCGTCCTCTGTAGATGAAGTTGTCTGTGTTCTTGACACTGTTTCAGTTTTAGTCTCTGAGAAGTAAGGTTTCAAAAGGTTCACATGTATCTTCCTCTGTCGTTTCCTTCTTCCTGGTGTTTCAATCACATAAGTCCGATCAATTAACTTCTCTATTGTTTTATAAGGTCCTTGAAACTTATTGGTAAGGGGAAATCTTTTCACTGGTAAGAACACTAGAACTTGCTGTCCTACACTAAAACTTCTTAGCTTAGTCTTAGCATCATATCTTTTTTCATTTTCTTGACTTATTTTCAGATTTTCTAAAGAGAATTTTCTAATTTCTCTTAACCTTTTCCTCAAATTCTTCACATATTCTCCTTGGATTTCCTCTTGATTTTCTTCCCAATTCTCAGCAAGAATCTTCAATGGACCTCTCACGTCTCGACCAAAAATCATCCGATTAGGTGAACATCCCATACTTTCTTGATAAGCATTCCTAACTTCAAACAACATCAGGGGTAAACCAGCATCCCATTCTTTTCCTGATTCATAACAATTCTTAGTTAACATACTTTTCAATGTCTGGTGAAACGTTTCCAAGGCTCCTTGAGTCTCTGGATGATAAGCAGCTGATAACTGTTGTTTCACTCCTAACAATTTCATCACATCCTGGAACAATTTTGAAGTAAAGTTCGTTCCTCTATCACTTTGCACAATTTCTGGTATTCCAAACTTGGAGAAAAACTCCACCAACTTCTCAGCAATTACCTTTGCACTTATACTTCTTACAGGAATCGCCTCAGGATACCTTGTCACTACACATATTAATGTTAACAGATGTTCATTTCCTTTCTTTGTTTTTGGAAGCAGCCCAACCACATCTATAATCACCTTGTTAAAGGGTTCTCCTCTAACTTCTGTGGGTTGTAGGGGGGCTTTCTGAATGGTTTCGGTTTTCCAGATATCTAGCATGTGTGACATGCTCTGCAAAGCCTGCTAACATCCTTGTGAAGTCCAGGCCAGAAAAAATACTGCATGAAAGGCGATTCATTTGGTTTAGAGAAGCCGAACCAATAAGACCTGCTGGAACACTCTGGGATCGGGATTCCAATTTTGCTGAAAGGGTAAGTGTTTAATTTAGAAAATGACTAACTTTCTGGTGTTTAACTCCCAGTGATTATTTGGTCCCTTTCAATACGTACAGCATTTCTGTGTGATATTAACTGAATGAGTTCTGATTTTTAATGGGAGATGGTTCTCTTCCTTACAGATGTTTTGGATTGGAACCATAATCAGTCATGGCATATTAGCCACCTAAAATGAACTGGTGATGAAATAGACTTGAAAAGTTATTTGGGGAGAGACATGGAAATAATGAGGAACTGCAAGGTGACTATTTGGAGATGGTAATTAATCCCCACAGATTGTGTTTTCTTGCAACTATTTAATCTTTGCTTTTGGGGGTGTGGTTTAATGGGTTTTACTATATATCGTACATATTTTTCATTTTATGACACATGTTAGTCTCACAGAATAAATTATTTTTGTACACCCAGTTTTATTTCCAAACACTAGGTTAGAATATTTCAGTAAAATGGAAGAAAGATAAGAGAGAGAGAGAGAGAGAGAGAGAGAGAGAGAGAGAGAGAGAGAGAGAGAGAGAGAGAGATATGTGTCTCTCCCGTCTATGTGGGGGGGGGATAACACTCACACACTCACATATATATATACACACTACATCCCTTAAAATGTAAACCTAGAACAAGTTTCTCACACAAGCCCATACAACCCAAGAACTGCAGTTTCTACGTGAACGTCGGAATGAACAAGTGATTCCAAGATCAACGATAACTAAATTCCTGAACAAGTGATTCCAAGATCAACGATAACTAAATTCCTGTTTGGCTAAATCCAACGATGTACATAATAAAAACACATCAGCATGAGGATAATGAAACATGAAAAGTTATTTGAAGAGCTCTCGAGGAAAAGAAGACATTCTGAAGCCTCACTGCCACCAGAGCGGAGAGGTCCTCCACGCGAAAAGAGGAGAAAAGTTTATCGTTGTCTTAAACGGAAACATGAGAATGAAAGGGAATAAAAAGTTTACCAAAGAAGTCCGTGGAGACCACCGACGCCAGACTCGAATGGGTCGTGAACCTATGAACAAACACCTAGACAGAACGTACGCGGGAAATATACTCTTAGTAGGAGTCTTTCCAAAATTTTTGCTGTCGACTTTTTCATATTTCAGTCTTACAAGCAACGAAAATTTTAGTAAATTAAAAGGTACATTGAACCTTCTTTGTATTCTTGACTTTCTTTGTCTTTTTCTTCTTATTCTTCTCCTTCTTTCTGTTCGTTTTCCTCTTCTTATTGATTTTTGTCACTTGATACTTTTGTCACTGGTCAAGGGTGGTATATATATATATATATATATATATATATATATATATATATAATCATATATATATATATATATATATACATATATATATACAAGTCTAAAGAAGTATATATACACATATGCATATAGTCAACTTCCCGACTCATAATACATATCATATACATAACATATGGACATAATTTCTGACTCGTCTTGATGAAAACATATACATGGCACATAAATATTTAAACTCTGGTACTAAATCTGTATTTCATTCCTTTATGAGAGACCTGGGTTCGATCACGTGAGTCATTTATTTCTGTTCCAATGTGATTGTGTGTTGATGATTTTCTTCTTATTCACTCACTACTGGTATGCAAGCATTTCATTCCTTTACCACAGAACCTTAAACGAGTCAGAAATTTATTTCATTCCACACGTGATTGTGTGTTGATGATTTCTATCTTATTCATTAATTCTGAAATGTTATTGGGTCATTGCTGAGTCAAATATGCAAGCAGTTATTGCTTGCCCAGGTAATTCCTTGGGTGCAGTTGCTCTCAGGTTCCAAGAAGACTTATGGCCCAGTGGGTAACGCCCTTGCTTTCCACCTCGAGAGACCTGGGTTCGATCCCGACACGTGAGTCAGAAATTTATATATATATATATATATATATATATATATAGTGGAGGATATATATGTTGATACATACATACACAAAACATATATATATATTGGTGTATGTATGTATGTACAAGCTATTGTCTGCATTTCATTCCTTTACCACAAACGAGGTGGGGCAGTGGGGTTGGGGGGAGTGAGAAAGGTGAGGGGAAGGAGGGAAGTGGAGGAGGGGCAATGTTGAAAGGTTGGTTGGGGTGGGGTGGGGGAGCGGAGCTAATCCTTGCCTGACGAAAGATCTATCTCATGAGCTTCTCAACAGACTGTCGGAAGTGAAGTTTAGATGAAAAACAAGAATGAAATAAAAAACTGAAGCTGCCGATACGAATGACCTGATTATTGTGTGAGGTGTGGGGAGAATTGCAAAGGAAAGAATTCTCGAATTGGGCAAGAAAAGTGCTGAGAGGTTATCGTGACTGGCCAACTGATTATTCGAATCTGTGTGAGTGCTCCACGTGCCGAAAATCGATGACAGTCAGGGAGATGAGTCCCGTTACATAATCCTCACTTTTTCGGATTTATTGCTGTGATGTGAGACCTTTGCTCTTTTGTGACATTGGTACCAATCTTTTCAAAAGAGCATATCTTTTACTATTGTTGCTCTGTGTAAATTACATCTGTGGTAAATAAGTCGTAGTGCTACACAAGAGGCCAGTCCTCAGCGAAATCAGTAAATAAATAAAAATAAGTAAATAAATAAATGAATGTCATGGATAATAAACCTCTTCACCAAAAGGTATACTGTACACCCCTTCGACATTTCTATTTCTGTTCCTATACTGGACGTGTTTATGTGAGTATAATAACAGTAATTAGAAAAAATTATGATTAAATCAGTTGGCATTAAACATATAAAGATTAAAATACGTACTTCATGAACTACTTAGAATTGTTAATGGGAAGGGAACGCAGTCACCAAAGGCGATAATATCTGGATGGAGAATGTCAGTCTTTTCAAATTGAAGATACTTCGTTTAATATTATAGGCTCGAAGGTTGGTTCCCCTCAGTGGGGAATTAAACCAGCCCAAGAATTTCCTCACGTTTTGATGTTAAGTTTCCCCATTTCCCCAGTCTGTCTCCAGCCTCGAAACTTTAGCCCCATATTTGATATCGCGGATTTTGCGGCATACGAGCTATCATATGTTGCAGTTACTTGGACATACCTAAAAGTCGTGCATATTTGTCATTATGATTTATTGAATTATTTGATGTTTTTCTATTCCTATACAAATGTCAGATTCTGACCACAAAATTTCATAATGCACCCCGATGTTGACTGACGCTTTAAGACCCTTTTGAAGAAAGAGAGGGATAGTCAGATCGACCCCAGGGATCGATATTGACCACTTGGGAGACCCTTGCTCTGTTACTACGTCAGGTCTCAGTTGTGAGCAGAGCGGTTACTTGGACATTCCTGAGAAGTTTCGCGGTTGTCTCCTCTCAAACTTCCAGATCCATGCCTTTGTTCAAGCAACTGAAATCTGGCGAAGTTAATTCTCACGCTTTCTTTCTCAGAAGTTATGATGACAGAAAAAAATATTTCAGACTAGGTTTGCACGACACAGGCTACTCATGCATTGTACTCCATCTCTCACCGTAGAAGGAAAAACAAAATAATAAATTAAACACTGCAGAAAGTCTCTGAAGACTTAGAGGACATCACGATCTCATCTATTTAGTTCTCACCTGAGAGGCCACGAGGCGCGAGTGCAAAACCAAATTAAACGTATCGCCTTTATCTGCAACTGTTCCTTCCTCCTCTCTGGCTCGAAAATCAAAGACGGAATGGGATTCTCTTCACCCACAGAACGACGAGAATAGCCACATCGAGAGAGAGACAGGTGGGAGGAAGAAAGCTAAAGAAATTCCGAAATGACTGTCAGGTTCATGTTGTGGACGTACAACGGCAGCAATATTTTTATTGGACGTCTCTGATCTCGAGATGGCGGCAGAGATCTTCCTTTGCTGGAAGCTACTGGCCATTCATATAAACCATCAACATGACGTCTCCGTGAAGGAAGTCGAATGTGTAAAATAGGCGGTTTCGCGATGTGAGGACTAGATGTTGCTTTGTCATTTCTGTTCGTCACCATTCGCGTGAGAAAAATTAGAAACTATACACTATATATACACACATACATATATATATATATATATATATATATATATATATATTTTTACGTTTTTCCGTGGTTTTAGTTTGAAATATGCTCTGTGAGACAGGTAGCAACAATTTAAGGTAATTTAGCCTTGTGATTCTGACTTCGTGGGTACGGGAAAACGTAAAAAAAGAGGAAAACAAAGGAGAATTTCATATGAGCATAGGGCTCTGGTTACTGAGGGAATATTACGTAAAACACGTGGGCACATTTAAAGTAGTGTATTTACATAAATGACATTAGTACGGGAAAGAGGAACTCAAGTAGATTGAATGAAACTGGGGAATTCCAGCCACAGTCCGAGAAGCTTCCACGAAATAGGATCCCTCTGAAATGAGAGATATGCACATTATACGCCAGTAATGAAAATAGACAAAAGAATAATGAATTCGAAAATCTGCACTGAGGGTGCCAAAGGAGTAATAAAGAATTAATACTGCCGATGCAAGAGGCGCACGGACATTAGACAAGGGAGATTTCTGGCTCTCTTTAAGCAAATATTACGAGACAAAAGCGTGACTGAAATGGGGCTCTTCCAGGGCACATTACCTTAGCAGATTTTCCGAGGGCGCGTAGAAGGCAGTCCGTGGATGACTTGCGATTTCCGAGGACGAGTTTTTTCCCCGTGGTGAAATGCAAGGGCTTCCGTAAAGGGGCAAGGCGATGGGGACTCCTCGAAACTCCAAGCAATGGCGTGTGGGCTCGAGGAATACGGTCGAAGGGCACGAGGAAAAGTATACTTTGGAAAGGGCCACGTGGTTAGGATGCAAGGGCATCGATGGGGCCAGGTGTTGAGGACGTCTTCATTCCATATCTTCCAGCCCGCGTGTGTGTGTCGACCTCGTGGGTTTCTGCTTTTTATCCCCTCCTATGGGGCAGGGGGGTGCGTCCAACACAGATGTTTTGACTCATTGCACCTGCTGCCCGCAGGGGAGGTTTTGGCCTGTAGGAGAAACACCCAAGCCAGATTACTTTTGCCTCGAAGGAAAGATCTTTATCAAAAATGGGAGCGCCTTTAATCTTTTAAACCCTTGAATTTTAAGTCGATAGACAGATGGTCTATCGATCGGCCGGCTGGCAAATGAAAAATGAAACAACAACAACAACAAAGGGGGGGAGCCAATTTGCTAGCGAATTCTTGCTAATCATAATACCTCCCCATACAAGATGATGTACATACCTCCTTCGGGTGTGTACATCGATATTCAAGAATGAGCGGCAAATGCTTTACGTTACTCTACATTCTGCCTTGCAATGAACTTTACTACTAAGGGTTTTATGAAGCTGTGACATTACTTTTAATAACACATTGGGACAATTTTCGTTAACAGAACGCAAAGTGATTTAAACACTTGCAAAAGAATAATTACTTTAGATTTGGTTACCCACTGGTAACTTTATAAAGTGACTCGAACAATTGTGAATTAATTAAGATTATAGGACCACGTATATGAGGCTATGGCCAACAAATGAAAAGAAAGGTTATTGTTCAAGAATTAAAATACACGGTTACTTAATTTTAGATAAAATGCATGCGGTTAGTACAATCTGCCTTGAAGAGGCTGTGTAAATGAAAAACAGCGTTTATTTTTTGTAAGTGACATCCCCTTTTTCACCATATTGTAATGACTATACAAATTCGCATTGATAATTTATCTTCGTTTTAACGTGCTTTGCTCAGCTATCGTTCAACGCCAGCTGAGGGACGACCCACACACCGGGAATTTGACAGTCGTGTGTGGGCGAGAGTATTCGCGAGGTTTTAATTCGCTAACCTTAAACTACGCTAATTTTATGCGTCCACTGCCCACTCAATGTTATGACTTCGAGCAGACAAAAGATGTGGGTCTTAGGACAAACAGAGATCTTGGAAGGAATGGAAGGGGGAAAAGGGATAATAATAACAAAAGGAAAATTACCAAGACGTTACGAATGAAACTTGACCGCATATGAAAGGCGGGACACGTCCCTCAGAGCTTACAAAAGGGGCATTTAAATCACAAGGGCAAGAGTTTATGACTCGCGATTCATTAAAATTAAAGATAAATAAATGACTAAAAGAAAGTAAATGATATTGGCAGAAGAACTAAGGGAAAAAGAGTGAGGGTTTTATTGTGTTAGGCGGGAATTTATTGTCCTTCGCCTATAAATTACGGCCCGGACTATCACTTCAGTCCCAGGGCGAGAAAAAGTGCACCCAAGGGCGCGACTCCTTCAGGAGGGGCTGACACGCACGCCCGGTGCCAAGGTATGGGCGCAAGGGTGTGCCACTTCTCACTCTGTTATTCTTAATGATTTATACATTGTGTGGGGAATGGTATCCCGTATTTAATTGCCTCTTGTGGGGATAATTTAAGGGAAGATTAATAGAAGGTGATAAGAGATAGAAGTTCCTGAGGAACGGAAGAAGATAGAGGAGGGCCTGACATCCCCTTCTGGATTAGGGGTGCCAAGACCTTCGAAAGATGAAATGGTGGCACAGGTGCCATGGGGAGCTCTGGAGCTCTTTGTAAATTACCTGGAATGTCCCACGCCCGTGGTAATTTCGCCTCGAGCCTTTCTTAATGGGACAGTCGTCCTCGGCCGGGGAAGCGGAGGGCCCGCGACCGAGGGCGGCACGGAGTACCACCTGGGCCTGCTGATGCGACAGCTGACGCAGGAGTGTTCCGTCGCGGGTTCTACCATGATCCGTCGCGGCTCTTGTAGTTCATCGGCCAAGTGAGATATGGCAGAATCCTGACTTGCAATTACGTCGGCGACGGGCTGAGGCAGAGAGGAGGCGGTCGGGGGTGGCGTGAGCGGCTCGCAGGTAACGCTGACCAGCTCAGGCACGGGTTGCGAGGCCGCACCTGCAGGTGAGCTTCGCGGTGGTCGGGAGGAACCGTCTCTCTGACCGACGCTGGTAGCGGTGCCAGGCCGGGGAAGAGAGGGGTCCTGAGTTGGATCCCGTGAATGGAGATCGGCGTAGCGCTTGGCGCTGGCACTAGGGCAGAGTCAGGCGCTATCAGAGGTTTCTTGGGCTCGCCGGTCAGGACGGACGAAGCTTGGCCCTGCTCGGGCATGCAAGTGGCACCGCAGGAATTTGGCATCTCCTGAAGGGAGATCTGATTGGGGCCCTGGCACTGGCACTGAGGCAGGGCCGGGCACTGGAATTGGATCGGGAACCGATCGAGGGGGCCACTGTACATCGTACTCAGGTGGCACTGGTGGGGACTGCACGTCCTCCTGGTACCCAGGGGGCGCCAGTCTTGGCTGAGGGAGAAGCGGGGAGGATTACTCGCGCCAATCCAGCGGAATGATTCGGGGAATGGGGACCCCTAGATTGTCGTGATTTCGGTGGGGACTGAAAGTCCTGTCCCAGGATGACGTCATAGCCTCCGGGGAGATGGCTTGCTACTGCAAGATTGCAAATTTTGGATTGGTGAGGTCTTGTGACTCTCAATTGGACCGTAGGGAGTATCATTTTAAATTGATTTATTCCCTCGATCGTGACGAGTTTCGTCTATTGACGATAGCTCCGTAGGGAACTCTGTCCCTTCGGATGAGGGAGATTTGTGCGCCAGTCCTCGAAAGCAGTGACTCGGCGCGCGGCTCGCTACCTCGTGGAGGGGCCACGTGATACAGGCCCTTCGGCGGGAGGGCCTAATGACTTGGGATCTGTGACGGCCAAGGCGACGGTGGGAGTAGTTGATTTATTATTGCGTGGGCATTTTGCCCATGCGGGAGAATGGCCATAGACCTTGCACGCCGTGCAAAAAGGTCTGGCTAAAAAGTCTTTCCACGCTGCCCTGTGGAGGGCGCAGGCGAGTTATTTGTCGGTTTTCCGGGAGAGAGAGGAGCCGGTTTCTTGTTCCGCACTGTTCGGAGGAATGCCCCGTTTTCTTGCAATAATGGCAAGTTAGGGGCTTGCCCGAGTTCCCATTTTTGTGGGAATTTGAACCTCCGAGGAGGGACGGGGATTTATCTTC
Source organism: Macrobrachium rosenbergii (assembly GCF_040412425.1). Lineage (NCBI taxonomy): Eukaryota > Metazoa > Arthropoda > Malacostraca > Decapoda > Palaemonidae > Macrobrachium > Macrobrachium rosenbergii. The sequence continues at coordinate 2,553,318 of NC_089776.1, forward strand.
CGCCCCATGGATCCTTCTTGAGGGTGGTGGGTTTCCCACATATCTGCTATTCGGCAACACTCGGTGAGTGTTGCTGGGGCTTTTTCCACTATATGAGTGGCGAGGGCAGGAGGGGCGTAGCGCAGGAAATGCTCGAATTTAAACCGCTCGAGTACCTCGGCGGTGTTAGTGGCTCCTTCGAATCGAGCCATTTTGTCAACGCCCGCTCCGAATGGTACGCCCAATCGGACCAAGTCTGGCCTGCTTCTCTGGGCTGCTCTCTCCAACGTCTCCTCCACTGCTCGGGGTAATCTCGTGCGCCTTCAGAACTGCTTGGCGTCACGGCTTCCCAGTTTCCCCGGTCATCTGCGGGAAGGGCGTGGTAGGCAACGAGGGCCTTTCCGCCCAGGAATTTAGTGAGAACAAGGGAGAGTTCCGCGGGGAGAGATCGCAGCACTCCAGGACTCGTTCGGCCCTTTCAAGCCATACTTCCGGGTTCGGACTCGGTCCATTTTGGCATGAACGAGTGAGCTTGGCTGAGGGCACTCATTCCCGCGGCAGGGGCGGGGGTGGCGTGCTGTCGTTCTAGCACCTGGAGCTCATGGGCGCGTTCTCTCTCTCTCTCCTCCTGCACGTTCTCTTTCCTCTCTTGGGCAATTCGTTCTCTCTCTCTCCTCCCGTTCCTCTCTCTGCAGTTCGTTCCCTCTCTCCTCCGTTGCTCTTGGGCAATTCTTGCTCTCTCTCTCTCTTTATCACGTTCTCTCTTGGGCAATCTCTCTTCACGTTCTCTTGCTCTCTCCGCCTTGGCATCGTCCACTCGCTCTTGAACCCATGCTCTCAGATCTTGCCCGATAGTCCCATGTCCTTCCCAGCGGACATGTAGAATTTGAAATCCTCGTTTTGTTGGGCTCTGGTATTAGCCATCTTGGAATAATGGGTAAAGGATATGTCTGAAAAGACTCAGGTTGTCTGAAAAGACTCAATTGCAGGAAACTGAAACACTCAATTGTTCAGACTGCAGGAGAATGGATCTGTCTGAATAAGACAGGTGATTAGTAAGTCTGAGGAGACTTTTGTTAAAATTTGATATGTCTTGGAAAGACGTTGTTGTTCTTGGCGAACGAATTTTAATGTGTGTCTCGGAAGACGTAGTTGGATTTTGTCATGCTCGGACTTGGCCGGCTGTAGCGTGAAGTTAAGGAGTTGTTCTAACGAACTAGAATGATCAGTCCCGTAAGGGCTTAGATGTGTGTGAACTACACTGTATAATGTCTCAAAAGGACTTAATTTTGGGTTCCCGAATTTGGAGAAATTCTCGCCACGAGAAATTCTTAGAGTCGCCACGTGCGACGTAGAATTTTAGGAGTCTCTGAGGACTGGAGAAATTTGGAGAAATTTTAGGAGTCTCTGAGGACTGGAATTTTAATTTGGAGAAATTCTCGCCACGTGCGACGTAGAATTTTAGTAGGAGTCTCTGAGGACTGGAATTTGGAGAAATTCTCGCCACGTGCGACGTAGAATTTTAGGAGTCTCTGAGGACTGGAATTTGGAGAAATTGGGAGGAATTTTAGGAGTCTCGAAATTCTTGCCACCAGGAATTCTCGCCACGTACGAATTTTAGGAGTCACTTAGGACTTGAATTACGATTCGTCCCTTAGGACTTAGAAATTACTAACGGGAAACCCAAAGAAAAATGAAAATGAATGGGGAAAAAAAAATGCTACACACGGCATGGGCGGGGTGGGGGTGCAGGTCGTTTGGCCAACACCGGAGGTATTTTTAGATTCTGGGTGAATGAACCCGTATATTTATATACCGTCTGGGATTCCGGGAATTTCCCAGTCGTCTGAGAGGATAACAGTACAACGGCCTAGTAATTTTCCCTATAAGCGGAGTTTAAATTTCGCTTTCCTAACACCTAACTCGAATTCTAACTACACTGAGAGAATTTTCAGCAATGCAAGCTGACTTCGTCGTGTCCCACGTGGGAATTTATTCGCGCCTAAATAACAGTTCGATAATTCGAAATGCGAAGTAAAATTTATCACAGAGGAATTTCTTTTCTTTTATTCCTCAAGCAAAGAATAACACAGGAATGGCAAAAGATTTTTTAACACAGAGGAATTTCGCACTATTCCTCGAAGCAAAGGATGGTTAGCACTGGTTATTTCCTAACTACCTATCCTGAAAGGCATGCATTAACGAATCTAATACGGCGGTTCTTTTCTCTCAGTGAATACATGCGTCCCTATTTCTAATTCCTAGGAACAGTCACGATTGTAAAAAGGTTTTGCTAAGATAAACACATTACTTACGTGGAATTTTCTGGATCTGTGTGCTGGTTTTACACATAAGGTTCGTAATTGTCTCGTACCCAGCTTAGCTTTGCTAATAGCTGATCTGGCAAGTTGCAAATGCAATAAAGCAACACTAGGGAACTGCAACTGCAAAACGAGATCTATGGCCAGGTCGCCATTTTTACGTTTTTCCGTGGTTTTAGTTTGAAATATGCTCTGTGAGACAGGTAGCAACAATTTAAGGTAATTTAGCCTTGTGATTCTGACTTCGTGGGTACGGGAAAACGTAAAAAAAGAGGAAAACAAAGGAGAATTTCATATGAGCATAGGGCTCTGGTTACTGAGGGAAATATTACGTAAAACACGTGGGCACATTTAAAGTAGTGTATTTACATAAATGACATTAGTACGGGAAAGAGGAACTCAAGTAGATTGAATGAAACTGGGGAATTCCAGCCACAGTCCGAGAAGCTTCCACGAAATAGGATCCCTCTGAAATGAGAGATATGCACATTATACACCAGTAATGAAAATAGACAAAAGAATAATGAATTCGAAGCTGCACTGAGGGTGCCAAAGGAGTAATAAAGAATTAATACTGCCGATGCAAGAGGCGCACGGACATTAGACAAGGGAGATTTCTGGCTTTCTTTAAGAAAATATTACGAGACAAAAGTGTGACTGAAATGGGGCTCTTCCAGGGCACTTTACCTTAGCAGATTTTCCGAGGGCGCGTAGAAGGCAGTCCGTGGATGACTTGCGATTTCCGAGGACGAGTTTTTTCCACGTGGTGAGATGCAAGGGCTTCCGTAAAGGGGCAAGGCGATGGGGACTCTCGAAACCCAAGCAATGGCGTGTGGGCTCGAGGAATACGGTCGAAGGGGCACGAGGAAAAGTATACATTGGAAAGGGCCACGTGGTTAGGATGCAAGGGCATCGATGGGGCCAGGTGTTGAGGACGTCTTCACAAGTCCATATCTTCCAGCCCGCGTGTGTGTCGACCTCGTGGGCTTTCTACTTTTATCCCCTCCTATGGGGCAGGGGTGCGCCCAACACAGATGTTTTGACTCATTGCACCTGCTGCCTGCAGGGGAGGTTTTGGCCTGTAGGAGAAACACCCAAGCCAGATTACTTTTGCCTCGAAGGAAAGATCTTTATCAAAAATGGGAGCGCCTTTAATCTTTTAAACCCTTGAATTTTAAGTCGAAATAGACAGATGGTCTATCGATCGGCCGGGTAAATGGCAGTAAATGAAAACAACAACAACAAAGGAGGGGGAGGGAACAATTTGCTAGCGAATTCTTGCTAATCATAATAATAATATATATATATATATATATATATATATATATATATATATATATATATATATATATATATATATATATTTATATATATATATATATATCCAGTATATGGGGAGGGGGCCGTGTTTAGGGACTACCTGCTTAAACCAGTTTTTGGGGGTAGGGAAGTATTAGGAATGAGGACACATACACAGGAATACCTTTAGGGAAATTAGTATAATATATATATATATATATATATATATATATATATATATATACCATATATATATATAATAAAGTTCTTCGTTATTTATTATTTTAAAAAAATTAAAATCCCAGCTACCACTCTGTTGGTATATCGGAATAATAGTTTCATATAAAATGAAAAATAAGAGGAATTTATTTCTGGTGATAGAAATTCATTTCTCGCTATAATAATGGTTCATGGATTCCCTTTACAATAATTTGTAGGTCCCGTTGCTTGGTAACCAATTGGTTCACTAGCCAATTAAAATAAATCCTAATCCTTCAAAGCCCTAGGAGAGCTGTTAATCAGCTCAGTGGTCTTTAAACTAAGATATACTTTATATATATATTAAAATTGCCAAATGAAAAAGTTGAAGCTATTCTCCAGAGAACAACAAACCCCTCTCTGTAATTTTTTGTTATGTATTTGAGAAAGACAGTTGCTCTCTGAAGTATAGCTTTAACTTTCTATATTTTGGCTTTTTATGGGCTCCTTTTATTATATATGTAAATGTATATAAATATATATATATATATATATTATACTATATATAATATATATATATATATATATATTTATATATATATATTTTTATTAATTTCCTTTCATACCCTCCCCATTTACCTTTTTAGTATTTCTAAGGCGAAATCCACCCTTACCCTCCATTCCTCCCACTGCCCTATTTATTAAAAACCATTTTTGGGCAGGGTGATCCAAAAACACCTCCCCCCCTCCCCCCACGACCTCAACTCCCTCATGGAAAAATGATAATCCCCCTCCCCCTTCCTCCTCCTTCCAACCCTCTTCCTATCCCCTCCCCTTCCCCTCTTCCCCCCCCTTCCATCCCCTTATTAGTACTCCCATTCCCCTTCCCAATCCCCCTCCCCATCCACCATTCCCCTCCCCATCCCCTTCACCCTCGCCATTCCCCCTTCCCTCTTCTCCCTCCCCTTCCCTTCCCGTCACCCTCCCCATTCCCCTTCACTTTCTCCCTCACCTCCCCATTCCCTTTTAGGTACTCCCCTTCCCCCTTCCATCTTCCCCTCCCCTTCTCTTCATTAAGCCATTCCCTTCCATCTTCCCCTCCCCTCCCCTTCTCTTTATTCCCCATTTCCTTCCATCTTCCCCCTTCCCCTCCGCATCCACCATTAATTATTCTTTTGACCCCTCCCCATCCACCCTATTCCCTCCTTCCCGTCCCTTACCTTCTTCCCTACCCCTCCCTTCCTCCCCCTTTCACCCTCCCCATTCCCCCTCCTTCTCCCCCCTCCCTCCCCTCACCCTACCCTCCTCTTTCCCCTTCCTCCTCTTTAAATTCCCATGAACATGAAGGGGGAACTTATTAAGGGGTAGAACATGAAGGGTATGGGTATGGGTATGGAACGGATATGGTACGGGTATAGGTATGGGTAAAACCCCTGGGTACAGATATGGGTATGGGTATGGTACATCTGTTTGGTATGGATATGATACAGATATGGGTATGGGTATAAAACAAATTTGGGTATGGGTATGGGTATGATACATATATATTTATTGGTATGGATATTTTACAGATATGGGTATGGGTATGGTATAGATATTGTACTTTTATGGGTATGGGACTTCATATGGGAACCAGCAAATGCGAGTGATTGCAGATTACTCCCCATCTTAAACTAGTATATATATATAAATATTTGAAAATAAGAAAATTTTTATAAAACACTATTTAAACGTTGAAACCATATATTTCGGGCACTTGTTTCTGTGCCCCTGTTCACTGGTAGAATATGGACAGGTGGAAAGTTACAATGGTATATATACAAAAACATGAAGGGGAAATATATGGTTTCAACATAATTAAATAGTGTTTTATGGGTTCTTATTTTCATATTACACTGTAGTATTACAGGAAAAATTATTTATTCATATATATATATATATATATATATATATATATATATATATTATATATATATATATATATATATATATGTGTGTGTGTGTGTGTGTGTGTGTGTGTGTGTGTGTAATACCAAAACTAATATTTTGTGAACATTTATTTTGACAATTCAAGATAATTAGTAAAAACTGAAAACTAATAATGACAAGACAAGTAATATGCATGACATTTGTAATTATGATCATTTTTAAAATCCATTAACTTTTCTTTCCGTGACCCTAATGATTCTCATTATTTCACAAAATCAGTTGAAATTGATCTCGCTGACTATGTCGTCAATTCTTTAGTGGGTTCTAAACAACTCAGCTGAATGACCGAGCCGCTGGTTTTATTTTTTGAAAAATAGAACGAAGTATTCTCAGAACGATTCCCCAGCTTGATTACACAATAGATCTTATAAAACGTCTCCAATTGATAACCAAAGTGATTTTCGTTTTTCGTCACCGCCTACCTATCAATCTGAATATCTGTTTGTCTTCGTTCATTTCACCCTAATATTTCACAATGCGAGAAATAGCATGACATGTCTAAAGGCTGAGCGTGAGCGACTGGTGAATCTGAAAAAAGGACAAAAAGTCTGAAAGAGGGTGCTGAAGGAAATTCCTGACAGCATTTATTGACTAGACCTAAAGGAAACTGAGGGTTTTCATTTGCATTATGATTGGAAATGACATCGTTCCCTTCAAAACATTCTTTATGCAAATCGTCCATAAACAATGATCACCTGGAGGTTTTACTCAATTTGAACCCACGCTTCGCTGCATCTCGCCTTGAGGGTCAGTCAGATTCTTAGGGCATACTTTACTCTCTTTACAAAATCAATAAATTTGGACTCATTTCACGCTTTTAACGTCATCATTACAGTTTGCCGTGAACAAAATTCCTATAGTATGGAGAGTCTGTTCATACGGATAAAACGAATATGTTTTCTGGGTGAGAGTAAAACTCTAAGAGATCAATCTACGCCTTTCTTGTGATCTGAACTGACATGGCGTCATTGTGAAAAGGACTAAAATATTCCAATTTAAAATTCTCTCTCACGGATAAATGTCACTGGCTCCCCACACTCCCCTAGTAATAATAATGAAAATAAACTGCAGCATTCTTATAGAGTTTGAGCCTTATTGATAATGTCCGAGTAATAAAAGAGACGATCATTTAAAACTAGAAATTAAATTTTCTCTGTTATTAATTGAAACTTCGCTCCTCGTCACCATTCCCAACCGTCACACAAAGTGGCTGTTTACATTTATTCAGAGATTCCTAAAGTTCAGAGGACAAAGATTCAGTGATTTAGAATTTCAGATCATGCAAGACTTCACGAGGCCTTTTGTTGATTTTCTTTGTTTTTACATTCCTACTTGCATTGTTGATTGTAAAATGATAAGGATCAAAATCCGTTTTTTTTTCTCTGTTCAATAATCATGTTTTGATTTTAGTATTTTGTAATGTATTTGAGTTATGTAACATCTGAGCACCTTAGTGAAAAAATGTTCTTGGATTATCAGAATGTAATTTAGTATTATATTAACAGAATAGTTTCAGCATGCTTCGATGTTATCAGGTAATAGTTCTGCTCTTACACGGTTATATATACATATATTTTGATAAGTAAGTGACTGTATTTCTTAACTTTGCAGCTGTGCGAAATATAGAGGGTGCGAACGTTAAAGGAGTGACATCATAATGTATAAAACTGTCACAATGAAACGGCAACAGTAAAATCACATTGCCGACAAGGATACCGAAGCAGTGTGACATGATACAAAATTCCTCACGTCATCAGAGAAAGTAAACCAAGAGGGTTCTTAGAACTATCTTGTCAGGTATCTAGATGACAGATACCCCTTTTATCGTCGTGGAAAAGAAGGTTCGAACTAATGAGTGTCTTTGCCGCGGACATTCGCCTTACATTCTTTTGAAACATCGGTTTTCGGATTCTGATCTTTTTCCAAACCAGAAAAACACTGCCATTCCATTTCTCATACGAAGCGCGGGTAACCAAGATGCACCTTCCTCATCAAGTTCCTGATTTCAGCCAATTCCCAAGAGTCGGGGACAGATAGAATCGTTTAGGTTTCGGTGCAAAGGTTTGGGAGTGAGTTCATTTAACACCTTGCGTGGCTGGTCACTTCCAGCTGAATAAGTATTTTGTCTCCTGTGTAAATCACCTGTTCAGTTCTATGAAAACCGGTCGGATAAATAAATAAAAGAAAAGTCAGTTCATTTTGAAACTTCTTTTGCTCATTTACTTTCTTTTCAGCTTCCTAATTTATGTCGATGTTCAGAAATGGCCACAGAGCCTTCTCTTGCTGCACACAACTTTCACTTCTCACTTCAGAGAAAAATCAAATTGCACAAATAACTAATAACTAGTCAAAAGATGGTCAGGAGAAAGAAACCATAAAACAAAATAAACAAACAAGAACATAATTATATACACACACACACATATATATATATATAGACAGATAAATATTATTACATTATATGTATATGCAAAATAAGTCTGCTAAAAAAATGGGTGTTTTAGACTATATACACACAAAAACAAAGCCATTCCAACATCTAAAAACATAACAGACACCTCACGCGTCTCGAACTGTCGACCCTAACCGCTCAACTCTCCTCGCTGCTGGGAGAAAGGGAACCTGGTGATTTAATTACGATACATGCACATGTAATACCGGGGTCTAAGCGATGTCTCAGGCAGGGCAGCCGATCGAGACTACGGTCTAACCCAAAGCCAATTCAAAGTCCTTCAAAAGAAGGCATCGTGCTTACCGCATAAAAAAAAAAAAAAAAAAAAAAAACGTTTAAAAGCACGTTGAAAAAGAAGAATATGTATATGTAAAATAGCCACACAACTTCACTGTTAAAAAGACTTACTTAAGAGAAGCAATTGTTGTGTACTGAATGAGGCCTTGGGAAACAGCGAGGGGACTACAGCTTAACAGAAAAAAAACACAAAATGAGCAAGAAACTTTAAAATATATATTCATGAAAAATACTGACAGAAACAGTAAACATGGCTGTATAAAACGTAAGGAATTTAGGTGTCGCATTAGTCTACAGAGGGTAAAAATGTTACATAGGCCTATAATGTGAGCTGCTTTAATCTTGTTTGATATTCTAAGCGAAAATATTTTTAGAAAGTCCTGATATGAGAGATTTATTTAGAGCTATAGTAAATTGGAGCGCCTTCTAAGAATTCACGAACACTGTCGGAGGAAGTTACAGGACATAAATTGTATCGTTTATAAGAGAAATGAAAAAGAGTAGATCTCGGGATGGAAGTCAAGATATGTAAAAAGTTATTAATTTACATACTTTTTATTGGGGATTCAGATTAACATGAGGTGACTTTCCTCCTTTACCCACTGCTAAGAAATGACTCATCTAAACTTTAACGCTTATCTCCTGGCACTTTATCCTGTGGCTTTGGTGTCAAATTGTTACTGCACGGTGCGTTAAACCATGCCTGCACTTGTGCATTTGCACCTCAACTCGAGAAGAAAAGGTGAGTTTAATAAGAAGCCCAAAAAAAAAAAGCCTGTTTGGTCACTAATTAGCACTGGGTGAGAGCGACATCTCATTCTAATATATACTTTCACTGACTGTTTATGTATCATTTTCAGGCATAATGTATCCACGATGACCAAAATATAATATACTAGCTGAGCAAACCGGGGCTGCCCAGAAGAACTTGGAAGACCTCAGTAAAATTTTCCTACATCCTCTTTGAATTGTTTTGTCGTGTAAAGTATGTGTACTGTCACTGAAAATACTTTTCTTTCCTGTGAGTCATAATTCTGTCTTGAATTCATTGCTTTAAATAAACATGATATATACATATAATGGCACTCATCTGATTAAAATGACAGAGAGAGAGAGAGAGAGAGAGAGAGAGAGAGAGAGAGAGAGAGAGAGAGAGAGAGAGAGAGATGGTTGCTCTATGGTGAAGTTGTTTTTATCTTGGTAGTGGTGTTTATAAACTGCCCCATAACTAAATTTCAGACCTCATTTAAACCGACTTTATAACGAAATGCATTTTACCGTATAGTCACGAAGCAGTCACTGTTGATTATATTCCGAAGCTAAAAACGAACAAGAAAAGAATGACTTAATGAGAAATTTGCATTTGAACGAATAAAAAAAGGAAATATTGTATTGTTGATGACATTGGGTTCTTAGCTATCAGCCAATGCGCATGTGAGGATGGGGGAGGTCGTTCTCGGCTGCAGAAATCGAAACTCTACTTATAGAAATTATCGATATAGATTTTCAGTGTTGATTTTATTGAGGTAATTAACAGTTATTATTAAATTAATAATTATCATAAATTATAATTAAAATTCATGTAAATTCTGATAAAAAAATTGATTTTATAATGAAAGCAATTCTAATACAGTCAAACACATCTGTTTAATTGTTTTGGATATACCAATCTGATCATAGGGTTTGCTGTGGGAGGAGTCTTTGATTTACCAACAGAAAAAGTGGTGATTTTCTTATCAAGCTACTGGTGACTCCCCCTAAAGTTACTGAGGGAAAGGTGAACAATACCAATAAAAACGAAATTTCATTTGTTTTGTCTGTGTTTGTATGCACTGTCACGAGGTAGGGTTTGAATGTTTCATTTATAAACTTTCCTGGGGTGACATAGGGGCATTTTTGCAAAATTTTGTCTGGGCCTGTCAAAATGGTTTGGATTTCTTTAGGCATCCAAACAAATATACAAACATTCACTTTTATTATATAGAAATGTATATACATACATACATACATACATATTTATATATATATATATATATATATATATATATATATATATATATATATATATATATATATATATATATATATATATATATATATATATGAACATATTAGGACGTGTTTCACATGAATAAATTTTGTGACTCAAACGGGGATCGGAGCACTGGTGTTTCGAGAAGAGTCCAGTGAATTAGCAATCTGGACAAAAGAGTCATGAAAGAATTGGATCCCAAGTAATATGTACCTGAGGTTTTTTCCTGGGCAGAATATTTGCCTGGTGCCCACATATAGCGCTGCTTCTGACAGCTTTCTCTATTTTAACTCCACTTATAAGTGTAAATGTGGTGTGTGTGTGTATTTTTTTATGAAATCAGTATTTTCTAAACTCAATATAATGATTACTTTTGCTCCAAACTTCCTAACAATATTTTAAATTTTGTTATTTATTTTATGAAGTGTGAGTTCAATATATCTTTTCATTATCTATAATTATTTAATGTAAATTTCTTATGATAACAATAACTCTCACGTTAAAAAGACGGATAGTTTCATTGTAGATTCTTTCTTTAATATCTGATCACGAAAAGCATTAGTCCCCACATTTCCTGGTGGGACCAATTGGATTAGTTTAGGACACCATTGGAAAGAGAAATCATTGTTATTGTTGTCAACGTTATGCAGAGGACTGACTCTCCGAAGGACCATTTCAGATTCGCTGCGGAGTTTCACAGAACCATGATTAAATTGCATTTTTATTTCCTCAAACACGACACATGTAAGGAATAACACTCAAAGGATTTCAGACGCGTTTACACTCCTGTGGAACTTCCATCCTATCTTCCCTTTTGTAACGATGAGGAAGAAGTAAAAAAAAAAAAAATGGTCTCCTAATGAATATGTAAGGTCAGGTACGGATAATAACTCATAGCAGACAGTATTTACGATACTCGATTTCTTACAAAGAGAAATCTTTAGCTAGTGAGCTTTTTCATTTTAGTTGGAAATAACAGCAGGTGTAATAAATAAATAGGTTTCTAAGTTATTCTCATGTTTTGCTACTCTTGAAAAAATCCGTACCCAGAGTGCATGAATTATATCTGTTACTTCAACTCGTCAACATTTCAGCGTTGCATTAGCATAGGAAAACTCTAAGTCAGGCATTAGGTCAAGACAAAAATATCTTTTTTCTGCAGTTTGACTTAATTAATCCGTCTGAGTCATACACATACATACACATAATATTAGGTCAGTTGATTTCGTATATTGATCTCACACACACGAAATCAACTGACCTAATGCTATGTGAATGTATGTATATGACTCAGACGGATTAATTAAGTCAAACTGCAGAAAAAGATATTTTTGTCTTGACCTGTGCCTGATCTGAAGTTTTACTTGCTAATCAATTCCTGAAATGTTGGTGAGTTGAAGAAACAGATATAATCCACGTATTTTATTACGGATTTTTTCAAGACTAGCTATATAAAATAACTTGGAACTCTATTTATTTATTACACCAATCAATATACGAAATCAACTGAACTAATGTTGGTCCAGGGGAACATTTCTCTTGTGTTGTCCTAAAAAAAATTTTCCCGCTGGTTCAGTTATTAGTTCAGTTAGTTCCGCTGCTCCTCATCTTACAATCTAGCTGAGTACATAGTGGTTTTCTTAACCCACTGGTTGGTACCATCCCTGACGCTAATATCAGGAATAATGTTGATTTGATAACTAAACTAAATAGTATGCAGATTAATACTGTATCAAGGCTGGTGGGTTTTGATTTGGTATCATTATTCACAACGGTACCTGTTGACGATCTGCTGGAGTTTCTGTCGGAATTATTAGAAAACACACAGTTGGATATAACATTTTACAAAAACACCATAATTAATTAAATTATGTATAAACAACAAGAATTTGGACTCAAAGGTAAGTTTTGCTCTCGAAAATTTTGGTATGGCAATGGGGAACCCTTTATCTACAGTATTAAGTAACTTGTGTATGGAAATTCTTGAAAGCAAATGTTAAATAAAATTGTTCCACTCAGTGTAGTATGGTTCAGGTATGATGATGATATAATTTGTATATGGTTAGGGAACGAAACAGTAATTAATTTTTTATACAAGTCGAATGAATTAGTATCATCAATCAAATTTGCTATGGAAATGAAAAAGGATGGTTCCCTAACTTTTTTAGATTGTCTAACACCTAGACTAGTAATGGGTTTGAATACAGTGTTTACAGAAAACTTATTAATATTTCTACCTACGCGCATTTTTATTGTAATCAAAGCAATATGCTTAAGAAATCATTGTTCACATCTACGTTTTTAAGAGCATTACTAAATGTAGTCCTGAACACATTGGTGATGAAATAGATAAGATTAGGAATACAGGCAAGAACTGATAAAAGGATTGTTAGACCTGAGTTGTTCTGTGGCTTTTTGGATGTTTTCGTCTAACAATCCTTTTATCTTCCATTATCCCAAATCCTTCGGGAGCTCGCTCATTAACGTATACTTAAATAAAAAAGGGGAAGAAGCCGGAGTTTACAAGATTCCGTGCAGCAATTGTAATGAGGTTTACATGGGAGAGACAGGCAGGTCCCTCTCGCAAAGATTAACAGAGCACAAAAGATCAGTACGCTATGCTTTGGACACTTCAGGGATTTTTCTACACATCAGGGATAGAGGCCATTCTATAAATTGGAGCGGGGCGGAGCTGGTTTTCAAAAGTAGCTCTCCGTATAAAAGAAAGATGCTGGAATCTGCTATCATCAATCAAACCAACAATATGAACTTGTCAGGAGAACACTGGAAAGCGGATGAAATCGACAGTTTAATCCTTAAATCTCTTCTCAAACAGGTGCTCCAGGAAACACGACCACCAGACGAATCGCAAAACAGGAGTTAATGAGGCCAAAAACCACAAGGGAATTGTTTATTTTCCCTCCTTCTTGGGAAACGGTCACCTGCATACCATCGGAGACTTAATGCCACACCTACATATGCTTTGTATATATACTCCTGTAACATTTCATCTGTCCATATTTTACCAGTGATCAGGGGCACAGAAGGAAGTACTCGAAATATATGGTTGCAACATTCAAACAGTGTATGCATATATATATGTATGTATATATATGGTACACACACACACACACACACACATATATATATATATATATATATATATATATATATATAATAGCTGACCAACACAGCACTGCCCAGAAAAAAACTGAATAACAGCCGATAAACTGTCTCTCTTTCTCCCTCTCTCTCTCTCTATATCCCACTTTCTTTTCCTTAACATCCCCTCTCCTTTCCCTCTCACTTCCTCTCTGTCTGTCTGTCTCCCAGGCTCTCATTCAAACTCATTCATGAATATTGTATGAGAATATAAGCCTTTTTTTTAATCAGAAATATTTAGAATCTGCTCTGCTAAGCCTTTTTGCTTCTTTCTTATTATTAAGTGAATTGGTGCAACAGCTGCCAGCCTTCCACCTCCTCGTCAGTCAGCTGAATTTACTGCGAACGAAAAGTATTGAATTTTCTCTTTTTGGTAATTTTTTGTAAAATAGTAGCCAACAGGCATCACTTACCGATAACCTACAACCCGTCCGTACATTTTGCCTTTGTTTCACTGCCCTTTGTTACATCACGCCTAACACATAATAATGAATTATATATAAAAAGGCAATTCATTTTACTTTTGTGCTGAGTAGAAAAATTCTAGTTATCTCTATTTAGCGAGTTTTGGTGAATTGATAAAAAAAAGAGTTGCAAACGTTTTCCAATAGGGCTAACTTCCTCTTGTGATACTATGCTTACTTTTGCTTTAGGGGCTTTTTAGCATAGCATAATAAATTATACCTCCTTAACGTTACAATAACATCAAATTTATGAGTGTAGCATTTAGTATAAGGTCACACGGAACAATAGCAAAAAGTTACCGCAATGCACGTTCATATGGCACTTATATCAGCCCGTACCAAGCAAAGTTTGGTGAGCACCTAATGTTCAGTTCGTACCTATGGTAATGACTTAATAAGGTATCATGAACCAAAACATTCCCTTCGCGGAGGAATGTAAGTCAAACGGTTATTTATTGTTTTGAATAAATACACGTTGATAAAATATAGAAATGAATACATATCATTCTAAAAAAATAACCACAAACATTTTATTTTCCTAAAAAATGGTATGCGGCAATAGTGCGATGGGTTGATGGAGTTGCCAGGTGTCCATTTCAAGTAGAAGTGTGAGAATCACCGAATTGAAGTTGATGCTTCGTTTGTTCAAGCATGTTCTATGTTCGTGACTGTATGAAAAACGTTACTTAGTTCTTCGATCAAAATTATAATGTGGTGAGATAGACTCAGGAAGGCCTGTCTATAATATGGTTAACTGTCTCCACCACTCTGTTGTCTATAATTAATTTCAAACCTCATTTAAACAAATCAGGATTTCACTGTTTATTTTATTGAGGTAATAAACAATTATATTATTAATTGTTATAAACTGAGTTAGTCAAATGATGGCCACGAGCATTTTAAATTACATTGCTTTATGACTGAAAGAAAGTCATTCTATTACAGTCAAACACATCTGTTTAATTTTTTTTGGATATGCTAAACTGATTATAGGGTTTGCAGTGGAGGAGTTTAACTTTGTCGTGTTCCTTTTTACTTTTATGCCTTGTAGGTTTTCAAAGTTGATTTTATCGAGGTAATAAATAATCATATTAATAATTCTCATAAAATGTGATCAGAATTCACGTAAAATTCTGACCAAAAACTGATGTTACAGGGGATGTGGATTTATTGTTGTAGTTTAATCACACATCTGACAGCGCCTGGACGAAAAGGCGGAGAGTCAGGTGAAAAATGAGAATTAACACGTAGCACTGAAGGAAAAGGTGACGTGAAAACGAAAATTTCATATGTTTTGTCTGTTTGTATGTCTGTCACGGTAGGGGTTTGATTTTGAGTTATAAACCTTTCTGGGGTGACATAGAGGCCGTGTGCAAAATTTTTTATGGGTCTGTCAAGTGGTTCAGATTGCTATAGTAATCAAACAAATAAACAAACATTCACTTTATAATATTGTATATGTTGATATATACCCTATATATATATATATATATATATATATATATATATATATATATATATATATATATATTATATAATATATATATACATGTATATATATTATATATATATATATATATATATATATATATATATATATATATATATATATATATATATATATATTATATATATATATATATATATATATATATATATATATATATATATATATATATATATATATATATATATATATATATATATATATATATAGAGAGAGAGAGAGAGAGAGAGAGAGAGACAGCTACATAAAACGGTAGGATGAATATTGCATTAAGAAATTTGCAATTGTTTAATGGGAATTGCATCTGTAAATTTTCATGATATGACTTAGTAGTAATTTGTAGACAACATTTGCTTGTAGAAGGGGTTTCTTAGACAACCTACATAAAACGGGATGAATGAGTCCTTTTTCATAGTTTGTGCGATTATCGATACTTGTATTAAACGTCTGACCGCTCTTGTCCCTCTGTTCATTTTGCGCCTATTACACCGCAGATTCTGGGATGTAGCTAGCAGCTGATACTGACGTATTATTCGACTTGAGAAGTAACATACACCAGATTGAATGTCAGACTGAAGGATATAATAGCAATAATCATAACAGAACCGGCACTTAGTATCCAAACAATCTATCTGTTGACGGCGAGTCATTTTGAGTAATATCAAAACTGTTGTTCTTAAATGGAACAATTAAATTGTTTCTAATGTGATAATGCAGAAAAACAAATCCTCTCTTTTTACTGGTATTCAGGCGCTCTTACATGTGCCGTTGAGGCGTAAATCTTTCATATGTTTCTATCTACGACAGGCTGAATTTTAATATATATAATAAAAAAATAAATCTTGAGATTTAGTCACCAGAACATTCTTCATGCAAAAACAATAACAATGAAGTTCAGCTTTGAGGTTTTCAATCATTTATCCCTAAATTATGGCCTACACATAGAGAGCCATAAATTTTTATGAAAACACCAGATAACACGACGAGAGAACGAACAAAACATCAACCTGAAACTTAAGACACTTCACAGAATCAAGGTAATTCACAAAATATTGATGTGACAAAAAAGAGGATAATCTCCTGGAAAATGACCGGGTAAATGAGACGAGAAATGAGTCATCCACGGGACCGATGTCTGGAAACTCAATCAGAAATGGATTCCAGAAGGAATGGCGACGAGGAACTTCGTTCCCGGGTCCTTATTCAAATGCCTCAGGAAGGATTCCGAAAAACGGTTCGTTCCTTCCAGATATTCACTGAATTTTTTCCTTATTCCTGGAAAACCATCGATTATATCAAGTGATATTTTATTATGCAGTGCTTATGCCTTAAAGTAAACTTGGCTGTTACCACTTACAATTACAAATTGCCTGGTGAAACCAGTAAATGAAGACACGATTTTTAAACTTAACATCGCCGTTTATAAGTTCCCACACCATACTTTGGGAGTTATGCAGACTGACAGATTTCCAAGTCCTTCACCTAAAATCCCGGTAGCTGTGGGGCATATCCTATTATTATACACGTCAATATAATTCCTTAATGCTATAAAAGACAAATAGAATAACCAAACAACAGATATCCAGGAAACATGCAGATGAGAATACCATGACTGATTTCGGGGAGATAAATATATAATAATACAATTATATATATCTGTATATTTAATCTTATATATATAATAAAATATATATATATATATATATATATATATATATATATATATATATATATATATATATATATATATATATATTCAAACTGGATGGTATCTAATGGAGTATTTATTCAGAAAATAGTACAAACTATCCCTCTTTATATCCGTATTCAAATTCTTTAATAATGTGGACTATTTGTCCAGTCTACTTTTAATAATATATTTACAGAACAATTTTATATATATGCACTAAAACAATTGTATATGTATATATAATATATATATATATATATATATATATATATGAATATATTATATATATATATATATATATATATATATATATATATATATATATATATATATATATATAATACCCTAAATTCATATTTTTCTCATCTTTTTCATTTCGTACAAGGGCCTCTGATTAGGAAAGAAGTATCAACTGGAATGGGTAAATGATTCGGTTCATGAAGATTTACTGTGTACCCCAGTGTCTTTCCTCACAACGGATTTCTCCAGCATCCCTTAGCTTCACCACAACAAAATATATTTTTTTATTTATTCATTCATTTATGCTACTTGTATTTCGTGTGCGTGCGCTAAACCTTTTGATAATTTCCAATTTCTGCTCTTAACTTTCTGTTAGAACAGAACAGGTATCTAGATGATCAGAGGATCGTCATCATCTTCAAGGTGGTCTCTCCTTCATTCACTTCCGATTTCTGCTCTTAACTTTCTGTTAGAACAGAACAGGTATCTAGATGATCAGAGGGATCATCATCTTAAAGGTGGTCTCTCCTTCATTCACATCTGATTTCTCTTAATTTCTGTTAGAACAGAACAGGTATCTAGAAAAAAAAATCAGAGGGGATCATCATCATCTTCAAGGTGGTCTCCCTTCATTCACTTCCAAATTTCTGCTCTTAACTTTCTGTTAGAACAGGACAGGTTGTCTAGATGATCAGAGGATCTCATCATCATCTGTCTAAGGAGGTCTCTCCTTCATTCACTCGATTTCTGCTCTTAACTTTCTGTTGGAACAGAACAGATTGTCTAGGACGAACAGTTAGTATTGTCATCACTCGAAGATGATTTCATAGAGATTTTTCAGAATAGGACAGGTACAAAAAGCAAATGATTTAACAGTCACTTGAATCTGTGGTCTCTCCACCATTAAACTCCATTCACTTCCTGATTTCTGTTTTTCTTCTCTGTCTGTAACTCTCTCTTCTTTTGTAATACTCAATGCAGAGTGCAGTAGTTTGTTTTTTAACTTCCTTCTGGGTATTTTACATCCTTTTACTTGTTCTTTTTAGGATAGGTTTTAGTCATTTTATTCTGAACGTTTTATTGTAATTGTAATTCTGATTTTGTGATTTTGATTTTAATTTTACTGATTGCCATGTTCATTCAACTATACGTCGGCATATTATAATAAAATGCATAAGGACAGCGCCTCATCCTGACCAGGTTGGATTATATATATATACATATATATATATATATATATATTAGAATATATAAAGGATAATCTTCATATATAAATGATCAGAGAAGGATTGTTTCTCCCTCATTTTGTTTTTATTTAATATTCATCACGTTCCATACTTTACAGGTATCTAAGCCGGCTGATCCGCGGTGGGCTAATTATGGCAGTTGACATTTTTCTATAGAACTTTACTTGCTGAACAAAACTTCAAGAATATTTTGTCGCTCGGCTGTAATTAAGCTGTAAATTACCTTAGAACTGGTAGCTAGATGTAGAGGACAGAATCTGGGTCAAGGTGGTCTAAAAACACTTTTCGAGAATAGCTCAACTAGGACCCGGGAATCCAGAATCTGATTGGGGTAAATAACTTGGGAAAAGGTTTGGGCATTTATTGTTGTATTTCCAGTTATAAGCTATGTCATTGGAACAAGAAAAACAAGCGTAAAAATAAGGGGAATCAAGGACAGTCATCTCGTTACAAAAATCTCTCACATCATTCTACTGCTGATTTCAGGCCTTAACTTGCTCTGTTAGAACAGGACAGGTTCATCAGATGATCAGAGGGATCAGTCATCATCTTTTTTGCGGGTGGCTCTCTCCCTTCATTCACGTTCCGATTTCTGCATTAACTTTCACCCAGGTGGAGAACAGGGGGATAACATAAACTGATCAGAGGGATCATCATTTTCTTCAAGGTGTTTTATCCTTCATTCACTTCCGATTTCTGCTCTTAACGTTCTGTTAGAACAGAACAGGTCATCAGATGATCATTGGGATCGTCATCATCTTCAAGGTGATCTTACCATAATTCACTTACATAAATTACTTTAACATTTGTGTTAGAACAGAACAGGTATCTAGATGAGGAGAAGGGTCTTGCATTTCATCTACCACTTTCTCCTTCATTCACGTTAACAGAAACCTTTTTAACATATTTTGTAAGCCCTGTGATTGAGGGACTCGTCAGCTGGTCTTACCGCTTCATTCACTTCCAGATTATTTTTAAAAATCGGATAAGAACAGCACAGGTTCCTATAAATGAAAGAGAAATACATCATTTAGCATCTTCAAGGTTATCCTTCCTCCCTTTCATTCAGTTCACGATTTGCTTCAACTCACTGTTCAACAGAACAGGTATCTAGATGATCAGAGGGATCGTCAACCTCTTCAAGGTGGTCTGAGCCTTCATTCACTTGCATTTTGCCTCTTAACCTGTTCAATTGCTACCTAGATGATATGAGGACTACATTGTACCGGGGACAACTCTTCAGACCTGATTGCTGGAGAGCTTATGACTGCCTGAAGGACGAAGGCTGTGCATCAACCGATCAATCACTCCATGAACTTTGTGGACCCAGTAACTTCATTCACTTCCGATTTCTGCTTGAACTTTCTGTTAGAACAGAACACGATCTAGATGATCAGAGGGGTCAACATCATCTTACTTGGTGGTCTCCCCTTTATTCCACTTTGATGACCCGAAGATCGAGGCTCCCCACGCGTTTGTAAACGTTCCACCCTTTAAAGGTAAGGTTCCTAAACTATCTTCTTTATTAGTAGTAGTCTAGGATCAGAGGATGTGTTTTCTGTTATTAGGTTTAGTGCTTTTCATGTAGGGCGTTATTATTTTTGGGTAACTGTCATTTAACGCCATGTTTCTACATAACAGGCCTACGTCACTTTACCAACTTGTACCTTTTCAGGGGGCAGGAGACCAAGACTTTTGAATTCCCATTTATCTGAACATATGGCTCCCAGATTTCACAGCCTTACCCAGGATGGCGGATGGCTGTTTAAAACCTGACCTTTCTTAATATTGATGGCAGATATTAACGAGATTAGTGCCTGTGGCAGGACCTTTTCAGTATGCAGCAACCATAATAAAAGAATGACAAAAGACCAATTTACCCTTCGTAAGTTGTCTTTCCCTGAATTGCAAATGAGTTTATAAACGGTAAAATGGTTTTCTTCGAGTAGCTAACAACAATGCAGTACTTAGTAAGTTTTCCTGTGCATTTGTATGAGGCCAGTGCATGAACAACGTCAAAAATTATGCAGCGCCGGGGTCTCTAAATTACCTTTTAGCCATTCCGTCAAGAATGACCAGTATTTTATATTGATTATCTTGTTCATAAATAAACTAAATCAGATAAGTTAAAACCTCATTTGCCATATGCAACCTCAATATAAATAAATACATGTACACATTATATGATTATATATGACATCATATATATATATATATATTATATATATGTATATATGTATATATATATATATATATAAATATTTATATAATGATACATATACATTGTTTTATATTTATATATATATATATATATATATATATGATATATATATATATATATATATATATATATATATATTATATATATATATATATATATTATAATATGGAACATTATATATATAAATAAATCATATATATATATATATATATAAATATATAATATATATACATATATATATATATAATATATATATATATATATACATATATATATATAACGTATATATATATATATATATATATATATATATATATATATATATATATATATATATATATATGTGTGTGTGTGTGTGTGTGTATGTCTGTCTGTGTGTATATGTGTAAAGCGCTTTCCAGATACAAAAAAGCAACGCGCTGAAGAAAGAAACTGGGGTTACATTATTTCTCTTCTTACTTGAACTATGAATGATCAGAAAAGGATTGATAAGACTTAACTTCAGTAGGAAACTTTTTTTGAAATTTCGTTCCTTCAGAGATACGTTTTTCTCTCCTAGACGTGAGTTGGGGAGATTGGGTTTCAGATCATCCAAGGTACAATCGATACCAAGATTTTCTTTTAAGAGAAATTTCTGATGAACTGTTGAACTGACTCGTTCTTTCTTCAGGAACTATTTCGCACACAGTTTGTTTCACTACTAAGAATACAGTAACTTGGTATTTTAAACAAATGTTTTGTAACTAGGCTAGAAATATACTCTGATTTATACTTAGTGCTATCAGAACATACTATCTATTTAGGCCAGGCCTGATGTTATGCCTAAATCTTTCTTAAAGCTCTGACCCACAGACAAGGAAAAATTTCAGAACCAAAAGTGCCACCTTGCAAAAAGTGGTTTTCTTACCACTATTTTTCTACTGGAGCTACGAGAAGCTTTGATTTTTGTTGTTATATCATGCTGGTCTTGTACCACCACAGGCTTCTTTTGTCTCCTTGCCCTTACATTCCTTCACTCTTGCGTAGGGCGTGAATCCTTGATGCCAACCAGAATGAGTAATCTTTAATGCCTTAGTCTCTCAGCATGAGATAATCGTCCAGCTACCCAGTCTAGTGGAACTTAGGAATCGTTTTTTATCATATAGCAGTGAAGCAGGTGGTAATTATAGCATGGCAAAACTGTTGGGAGAAAGTATATGTATTAATAATGTTATCTCTTTTATCAAAGAAGCTGGTCTTCTCAAATATATTTGACAGATGTGCTGTCTTAGTATATATATATTTTTTTCTTAAGTTATACTGTCTTTATTGGATCAAATTTATTAATAGTTCTTTTTTAGCAGAATTTTATATATTTATTTATTTATTTTAGTTTTTCTTTTTGTTTTTCTTTTTAATCAAATTTATATGTAGTTCTGTATAGCAGAATTTTATTTTTAATTTTATAACATACTATAAAAGTGAAAAGATCACATTTAGTATTCAGCGTCAGTAACCCTGGTAGTTGTAACGCCAGATAACCCACAATTAATCAATCAATCAACATCCTGGTATGTTTCTTGCATGCACAGTCATCTGAGGTGAGGATGTGGCTACCCAGGTTGGAAAGAGCAAGCTGGGTGCCTCCACACAAAGAGGTATCCCAGTATATGACCTGCTAGAATCATTCTATTTCATCTTCTGTACCAACACCAAAATCCCATTGTTAATTACAAGCATAACCCAGTTATTACTTTCCTATATCATTCTGACATATGTTGCATTAACTGTTTCATATTTTGCAGACATACAGAAAGATAAAAAATGTTTGTAACTGAAGTATTTTCTTAATTCAGTAAACACCTATTAAGGAGATGCCTAGCTGCTCAGTATCTTACAAAATAAAATTTGTCATTACTGTTTTTAATTTATTGGATTTAACATACTGATCACACTGAAGAAACGAACGTTACTAAAGAAGCTCTTAAAAAGAAAGGGAGAGCTTAGAAAGAAGTTGGTAAAGCAGGCGCTACTCAGGTAGAGATTGGGGAAATAATCACATCTTCAGGATTAATGGAGAGGTGGACGACTAAATGTATCTTGAAGATCTGTGTATAAGACACATAAATATTGTGAGCAAAAAACATAGATTATTATAAAGATTGAAGCTTAATCACTGTACTTAGGTTTAGGCACCAGGCTCAGCAATTGATGCAAAAGTGCTCATATGTCACTCATGTTACCTGACAGTATACTGTAAGTGTTCAGTTACCTGCCACCACATTTCAGTCTGCAAGCCAAATAAAAACGGGTCATATCCCGGGAATAAAGTTAGTTATCTCCAGAATCCTAGGCACCTTTAACCAGTAACCTCACAGAGAGGCCAGGTAGACCAACATGGCTTTTGCATCAAGCCGTAATGATTAACAGCCTCATTATGGCTATACACTACTACCAAAAAACCACTAATGGACTGAAAATGGTACTTAAAATCTAGGTTGCTTTCCCTTGAGAACTCATGGTCCTCCTTAGTAGACCATGCATGGTTTTTTGCATCAAACTCGGATGATTAAAGCAGTCAATATAGACCCCTGTTTACTGATACAAAAGACCACTAACTCACTAAATACACTACTAAAGTTCTTGCTTAGAGTTCTCCCGAGATTGTTCCCACTAGTACATTAGATCCAGCAGATTTCTTGTGACTAACAGACTTAATACAGCAATGCCTACCACTATAAAGATAACCTCACAAGGAAAAAGTCTACAGGAACTTTACAGGTGAATTACCAGACACATATGTTATCAACCTCCGTCTGCCTCCTTGCTTGACAATTGGATAATCTGTAAGGATTTGTAGAGCAAATATACAGTTCCACCTCGCCACTTCACAAGTTCAACAAAGAAGGCAATGTCTTCAAGTCAATTTCAGATGCCATCCTCCCCCAGATCACATGTTTTCTTGGTGCTCAGGGGGAGAGGGGTCTCTATAAAGACTGTGCCAGGAACTAGTACAGGTCCTTGTATGAGATGAAGGACCTGTACTCATTCTGTAGAACAAAGTTATACCTACCTCCACTAGATCAGGCCATGCCTGACAGGCTCTCAACCTGCTAAATGCAAGAGAAAAGAGATTCTGAGATGAACTTGAGTCTCTGTTAATACATCTGTAATTTGACACTGATAGAGAACCCAAGAAGGCAATCTGGCAAAGGAGAAATGGGTCCATAACCTTCCAACCGATTCCTGTGCTGCCCCCCATAATGCAGAGAGCAGAGAGATGGCAGAACTCCTGAAAAAGGGATATGAGTTTCTAGAGGCCTCCAAGGCCATGAAACATACCAACATCTCCATCTACAAACCCATGGTTGACTGGACTAAAACAACGAGACCCAAGCCAATGCTGAGCAGAAACTGCAATAAAAGGAGGTTCCTTCCTACCTGTCTCTGTGTATACCACTACAAATACAGGAAAGTGGCCAAGACCTGCAACCACAGAAACAACTTTCCCAGACATTTTAGCTAGCTGGTGAATATCTGTCATTACCAACTTCATGATATGGCCTTCTTCCAGACAGCACCACTCATCACTGGCCTCGTGCGGCCATCCGTCTCTTTAGTAGGTCCCATGAAATCCCATTCCCTCGTGTAGGTGTTCAGGCACAAATTAAAACAAACACCTTGGATCCGAGCAGAGCATGGCATATACCATCAAGACAACAGGCACACCAGTCTATTCAAAATCGTGCCAAGAGCCGCAGAAAAACCACTTGCAAGGGAAAGGAATTTCAAAGAAATGGAACATACGGGCCTTTTCCAGAAGGCCTCCAGCCCTTAGGCAGCCTAATTTCATATGGTAAAAAAAAAAAAAAAGATATTCCTTGGCAGCTTTACTCTCCAGAATATTTAGATCAAGAATTTGAGCTGATTTGTAAACAACCTTCACGTGACTGGGAGAGAGTCCTACAAAAAGAACCAAATCCTCTATAATATCCCACAAGTCCAGCCTAAAGAGACAGTTAGCCATAAAACGAAATTACCCTAGTACGTGTGCCGAACCTTTTATGTTCTTCCATCCCAGTACTATTGATAAAACTAGAGTTAATGCTCAACAAAAACCCAGAGAGAGATATCAGAGTACACAGAATCCCCTGCCCTATATTGGGTTTACAGGATGATTCACAAAGAATCCTGCAGCAAAAATGTTCAGTCAGACACTGATACCAAAATTCTCGTATCTCCAGTCACACAAATGACTGGAATAATTGTAGCAACTAGAGTCGTCAAGTGTTGCCTTCAAGAGTAGCTGTCAGTTCAAAAGTCAAATGGTTGAAGTCCCTAATTGGATGATAAAAAAAAAACTTACAAGGAATATTCCCAAGGATCTTAGAATTCTGATGAATTGACAACATATTCCCACAAAAAGAATTATGAGAGAGTGAAGGAGATAATACTGGGTCAGTCATTACTTATTCTCACCCTAGCCTTCTCGAAGAATTATAAATTTTATATTGACCCTTACATATAATATACATACACACATATGTATATATATATATACATATATATATATATATATATATATATATATATATATATATATATATATATATATATATATATATATATATGTGTGTGTGTGTGTGTGTGTGTGTGTGTGTGTGTGTGTGTGTGTGGCAAAGAGGTAATTAAATAGATAGATGAATCTGATACCCAAAACTATTCTCCTCGTGGAGCAAAACCCTCTTCATTGAAATACCTCTCTGAGACGATCAAACGCAACAGTGGAACGTCATCAAACTCATCACGTCCTCATTTTCATTTCAGAGACACAGGAAGAATTCGAAATTTCTCTTAATGTTGAATGTCCCCAATCATGAGGTCCTCTTGCAAACAGTTTCGTCAGTCTTCAGACACACGGAGTTCTGATTTTTACTGGTCTGTTAAATTTTGTTATATTTATTTCTTTTGTCTAGAAACACAGCAGTGTCACATTTGGAGCAAGAAAACATGAATGGTCTTTCGTTACCCTTTGTAGCGTCAATATCGCAAGTGTAATATTTGTCTCTTTTTCATGACAACATTCTTCAGTTGCTAAGGATGGGACTTCTACACCTAGGTAGCATTTGAGTGCATTAACCTCTCCTTGTTTCATCTCCAGATTCTGTACAGAAATATTTTTGAGAAATAATGTGCTTTGAATAATAAGATAATATAATTACCTACATCTTCTGGCTGTTAAAAATACTTTCCTAAATCTTATCAGACCTAAAGTAACAGTATTATGAGAACCACGTCGATCCCCTTCATATGTATTGCACCATTCTCCTTTCTATTAGGCTTCGTCCCATAACATCTCTCCATCACAAGCAGCCTTACGCTTCTTAGGTCTTCTTTACCTCTGCCCTTTGGGCCTTACTTTCACTAGACTTCAGAATGATGCACCAAATTTAGCTAACCATCTCCTCCCATTCTCCTCATACAGTCAAACCATATCATAGCTACCCCTACGAGAAAAATACCCTTTCAAATTTCATTCTCCCAAACGTATTACATGCAGACGGATTTTGGTCATTTTTAAAATAATCCTATGATCTGTGCATCATTCGTAGTCATATCCATTGCATTTCCATAGAGAAACACCATTTGAAGCTCATTTCAAATCAAACCGTCTTGTATTGCTGTCAACTTTCAGGTTTCATTCCATCATACTTTCTTGATGGTCCTGTTCTTCTTCTTCTTCTTCTTCTTCTTCTTCTTCTTCTTCTTCTTCTTCTTCTTCTTCTTCTTCTTGAGAGAGATTTTTGTTACTATTATCATTATTATTCATATATTTTTTAGGGTTTCTTTGTTGGATAATTCCTGAGGGTGCCACCTTTTCTAACCTTAGTTCCTGAGTTGACTGTAAATAATGGATGAAGACGCCAAACCCGAGGATCATCCCCAAACCCCCCCCCCTGCCCATCACCTTCCTCCTCCTTACACTCACACCACTCCACATGAGACCATGATATTTGAATGCTGATGGTGTCTACACTTTTTTCCTAACCATAACTTCATGACAGAACAATAACTCCTCGTAAAACAGATTTTGAATAAGATTGCAATATAAAGAAATTGATAACTCACGCTCTTAGTTTTATGTGTAGTTGGATTATACAATATTCAAATTAAAATAATTTTCAGTCTTTCCACAGTCTACATCAAGGTTTCTAAGGACCAAACGTAATGTAGGCAATGAATGATTAGACACTTGCGCTTATAAAGTAACTACCGCTGTTACTGAATGCTGAATCAGTTTCAACAGAAGGACATTTATTATACACATGAACACGTGACCCGGTATAATCTAGTAAAAAAATATTTATTTATCTAGTTTTTGCTGAGTAAAAAAATATTTATTTATCTAGTTTTTGCTGATTAACAAAAATTTAATGACACTCCCTCCCAAACAAAGTATTCGCTCTATTTCCCACTGCCGCGTATATCGGCAACGTATTGACATGACCGAATCCAATTTTGCAATATCGAGCACATTTGCCCATTCACTGTGAATGATAGAAATTAGGTTCTTCTTTACGAGGGCATTTCGTTATCCGATGTGGACTGCGCTCGTTCCGAAGCCGCACATTTCTGGGTCGACAAATGACAAAGCTTCTCAATTATGATCAGTTTTCCGTCGGAAATCTGTAGAAAGTTTGTTGTTTCGTGAAGTGTTGTCTTGTTATTGTGTCAGCAGGTGTCTTCCGTTTATCTTAGGTAATAGGAGGGAGTGAAAGATTGGATTAACTAGAAAAAGGGCTATATCAAGTGTCTGTTGACTGGTTTAGAGCTATTCACGCACACACACACACACAAAGTTAGCCATTGTGACTTCAAGTGAACAAACAATCCATTTTGAAATAAGGAAGTAAACTTCTTCCCTTACTACTGTCTTTGCAAGATTGTCAAGAACTGTGACATCTCGAATGCATTGTAAAGGTGATTGAGTGATGTATATGAAACAGGCCTTACGCCAGAATGTTAAATTACACGATACCGGTCCCTGAGGGACATCGAGGCGTTCAGTGAATTAGAGGTCTATTGTGGGCCTTTAGAATCGGACCAGCAACCGAAACATATAGTCTAACAGAAGAAGAAATAAAAGTCAAATATAGAAAAAAAAATACTTTTGATCAAAATAGAAATGAAGGAATATAATACCGAACAACCGATGATGGGGAAGTGAAATATGAAAAAGATTCCTATGGAAAGCTCTGAAATTGCTATTAGTTTATTTCTGAACTAAAGAAGATCATGTTGAATGAAACAGTGAGCATTCATTTAAAGGCGCTGTGCTCATGTGGGCTTCCATTCAGTATTTTAGACATTGACTTCGCCTCTGCCTTGAATATTTATTGGTATGGCATTTTTCAGTGGCGCTTTGTTATTTTATGTGTCGTTTTTTATTAATGTTCCTCACGTGGGTATTTTCCTTCTTACTTATGCTCTTTTTAGATATATGTTTACATACATAAAAACGCACACAAAACCAAAGACAAACAGTACACACACTAATATATATATTTATGTACATATATACATATATATAAATATATATATATATATATATATATATATATATATAATATATATATATATATATATATATATATATATATATATATATATATATATATATATATATATATATATTGTCAGGTTTCCTGATGATTTGTTTTGTTTTTTAAAGTACCTTATTTTAATTGTTTACCTGCTCTTGGGTATTTTGCGTAGGGAGGCGAGGTGTCGTTCTTCTCTCCGTTTTTTCAGAAGGGGTCAGATTTCAGGCAGCGCACTGTCTAGTTCTCAGAGGAGAACACAGCAGCGGTGGATTTCAAGTATCGCCTTGTGGTTGGTGATGGCAGCAGTAGCGGAGGTTGCTGGCTAATGATGATTCTGGAAGCAGCTGGCGATGGTTTTCTGTGGACAGCAGGAGGACGACCTTGACCTAGTTCCCGAGGAGGTGGTATCGGCATGGAAGTGTGCGATGGTGGCTCCTGAGGATTTTGTTCTCGAAGAGGAGTGGCTCTTGAGGATTTTGTTCTCGAAGAAGAGTGGCTCCTGAGGATTTTGTTCTCGAAGAGGAGTGGCTCTTGAGGATTTTGTTCTCGAAGAAGAGTGGCTCCTGAGGATTTTGTTCTCGAAGAGGAGTGGCTCTTGAGGATTTTGTTCTCGAGGAGTGGCTCTGAGGATTTTGTTCTCGAAGGAGTGGCTCTGAGGATTTTGTTCTCGAAGAAGAGTGGCTCCTGAGGATTTTGTTCTCGAAGAGGAGTGGCTCTTGAGGATTTTGTTCTCGAAGAAGAGTGGCTCCTGAGGATTTTGTTCTCGAAGAGGAGTGGCTCCTGAGGATTTTGTTCTCGAAGAGGAGTGGCTCCTGAAGTTCCTGAAGAGTGGCTCCTGAGGATTTTGTTCTTGAAGAGGAGTGGCTCCTGAGGATTTTGTTCCCAAAGAGGAGTGAGAAACTCGTGTGTAGTCCTCAGTTTTTCCAAAGAGGGTGTTCTTCTGTGGCAGCTGAGAAACTGTGGGCGGCATGGAAGTGTTCGATAGTTGTCCTCGTGGTTCTTAAAGTGTCTCTCTCTCTCTCCATGCATCTCAAGATTGGATCTTTTGCAATTCTTATGGTTGTCATTAATATATAACAAGGTTATTATTATGATCATTAATGTATAATTGTTATGGCTGTCATTAATATATGACTAGGTTATTGTTGTGCTGGAGTGAGTATGACTCCTGCTTTTTATGAGTTATTATTGAAGAAGCAAGTGTGGCTCATGTTATTATTGTGTATGTTATGTTTGTCTATTATTATTGACTGTTTTACTGCTGCTTTGATATTTTTTTATATTTATGGCTTATTAGTATTGTGCAATGTTATGTTTGTCTATTATTATTGACTGTTTTACTGCTGCTTTGATTTTTTTTTATTTAAGGGTTATCGAGCCATTATTGTGCTGTTTAAAGTTATTGTTGATTATTTTTGTTTTGCTGTGCTGTCTGAAATCTGGGCTTGTGTGTACATATCTGTAATATTGTAATCATAATAAATTAAGTTTTAAGGTAATTTGAGTATTTTCTTTGGCACTCTTCTCCTTGAGATTGTCACAGTCCTTCAGACCTCTCCTAGTCCCCAATGCTTAAGATCTATTTTAAAGAACCTGATGGCCCCACAGAAATATGGGTTCGTTACAATAAATATACGTTTGTCTACGATTAATTACTTTAATTAATTAATGATTAGGATAAGCCTAGACGTGCACTCACCGTGGACATACGTAATTACCAATTAATACATGAGATATACAAAAATTACATATAGTTATACTGGTAGGTCGCCAACTGAAAGATTAATCAGTACAAAAATATAACTTCACTGACACAACATAAGCAAATTTAATTAAGAATACTGATTTGGCTCTCAATAAAGAAAATACTAGTAGAATTTACAGCACTTCAAAGACTGATTCTGTTTACAAGAAGTACATTACTGTTCCAATGGAAACCCAACAAGACTCTGGGTCCCTTCTAGGGACTCCTTTGCAAATTACTAAATTTCATGGAATGCCGCACGTTGAATAGCCTGCCACAGTAGGGCAGAAATTCTTCCAAGCAAGATGGAAATAGATGACACGTCTCTCAGAAACAGATTCCCAGATAAGAACACGTACATAAAAGATTCTCTCGCTTGCAATAATCTGTCACCATGGAGGGATGATGTACTCTATATCAATGAGCAAGGGAGTATGTTATTAATAAACTTAATTTACTTGGGGAATGCACATGCTAAACTTAATAAGGGATTTGATGCTGGGAGATGAAATCTTGGAAGAGGAAATGAGAGATTCAGTGAGAGAAACAGCAACTGGCACTTAATTGTCAAATTTCAGACTTACCAGGCAATCCAACATTGCAGTGTGCACAACTACAATGGAACATGGTCCAATATGCCTTCCTTTGACAACTAGGGGGGCGACTTGCACCCCAGGTCGCTTGTGACCTTAGTACACGTGGCTTTGCCAGAACAAAAGCCTATGGCCAGAGAGTGGACACAGGAGGTAAAGGTGTTACTTCTGTGAGTGCTGAGCGGAGACTGTTGGGATTGCTCTCTCTGACTCGCCTTCACCAGTTTTGTATTGCCTTATAGGCCTTCAGGACCCAGAAGGAGCAAGAGATTAGGGAAGGATTGCCGACATACCTGAAGGAGACAATTGATACCAGCAAAAAGGAGATCACAGGAATGTAGTTCTTGGGACAAGAGTCTCTTAAGTGATGTCTAATGTCTACTACCCTCGTGACTAATTTAATCCCCCTACCTACATGGCCCTTTGCCTTACAAACGATGTTCACTACCAATTTGTAGGTGGGTTCCTGCTATACCCCTAATCTGGCTATCCTACCTCTAAGGGAAATTGACATTATGTTAAAAGAATGGAGAGACGAGAGCAGCATATATATTTGTGACAACATATATATATATATATATATATATATATATATATATATATATATATATATATATATATATATATATATATATATATATATATATACATATATATATATATATATATATATATATATATATATATATATATATATATATGTGTGTATATGTGTGTGTGTGTGTGTGTGTGTGTGTGGGTGTGTGTGATTAAAGGGGGCCTTGTCGAACCATGACAAAGGGCCTTTGAACCTTACCTGAATTTAGTTGGTATCTTGTCGCTGGTAGCCGAGAAGTTCTTTTCTCTCTCTCTCTCTCTCTCTCTCTCTCTCTCTCTCTCTCTCTCTCTCTCTCTCTCTCTCTCTCTTCTCTACCTATTCTGTCTATGGTGTGTAAATCAAATCCTAAACTACAAAAACAGAGTTTATTAAGTAAGCTTGTTAACAAATCATGCAAAATGAAAACTATGGAAGATGAATATTAAACTCATTGAGTATTCCCCGAAACAAAGTAAATAATTGTGTGACATATGATATGGGGGAATTAGTTCCCGTCCCCCACCAGGTCTCCAGAAACACCCCCCCCCATTAACACTTAAGTCTGTAACACACCACTTTCAAAGTCTGTTCTGTCATAAACGACCACTTCTCCCATCGGCCATTTTAAATGCTCTCTTATCCAGGAGCTGATCCCCCTAATTAATCCTGGGTCCACTGAAACATTCCTGGGAAAGAACGGAACCATCTCTATTAGACCCCAGTTTATAAACACGCCAAAACACTTGTTAGTAAATTTAAAGTTCAACACTTACATTCCACAGAGGGAATTTCAATTCTGTAGTGTTCCAAAACACGCCGAGGCACTTTCATTTCTTACAGAGCCTTCGCACCTTAGCGATTTTTTTACGAACTTATGCACGTATATTTCCGTTTTACACACCCACGAATCCGATTATAACCAGACTAAAAAGTTCCATGTCGTAATGATGGAAATTTCCATCATTGACACGTGACGCTGTATCGAAGCGCCCTCTGACCCATGTTCGGGTCACTGGTCGATCAGTTGCTGGTGTTGCTTCGTCCTCATGATGCGTGGAAGGAATCTCCGTGGCTTCCAACCGGACGAACGACGCTGAATCTCAAAAGTGACTGAACTCTCTCTAGGCGCTGAATAAACACTGAAGACACTTCTGCACAATCGCTGAATACGACAGCGTTGGTATGGTACAGAATGCCCCATATATATATATATATATATATATATATATATATATATATATATATATATATATATATATATATATATATATATATATATATATATATATATATATATGTATGTATATGTATGTATGTATATATGTATGTATATATATATGTATATATATATATATATATATATATATATATATATATATATATATATATATATATATATATATATATATATATATATATATATATATATATATATATAATATGTATGTATGTATGTATGTATGTATATATATATATATATATATATATATATATATATATATATATATACATATATACATACATATACATATATATGTTTTTGCATGCATGTGCGTGCTTGTGTAAGTGCGTGTAATGCATTTTTGCATACATATATGAGGCGTGGTATGCATATACAAGCTGTCTGATAATGACGAACGGAGTGACGGGCAAACTTTGAGGTAAAACTCCACGAAACAAATTTGAGGATGAAATCGAGACTCAGCGAACCAACTTCCACAATTGAGGAGCATCCACGTCATTAGCTGGTCCTTCATCTCACTCCTGTTTTCTTTTCTGACGGGGCGGATCTGCCTTGTTTCATTTTTTTCACTGAATGCTCTTATTTGACATTTTGGTTTTATTAGAAGACCAAAAGTTTCAGAAATCTGAATGACCTCCAGCCTATATAACTGGGAGGTAAAGTGCTTAGTGAACGATCACCTATGTACTAGCATTAGGGATGATGTATTGGTCGTTAAGTCAGTACTTTACGTCTCATGTTCCTCGCCAGTTTCCGAGTTGTTAAAGTTCTTCACTGGGTAGGTCGATACCGTACTCGCCTAGCACTCTCCTAAGCCCGCGTTCGATTCTCCGGCCGGCCAATTGGTTCTTAGCCACGTAAAATAAGTCTAATCCTTCGGGCCAGCCCTAAGAGAGCTAATCAGCTCAGTGGTCTGGTTAAACTAAGGTATAATTTTTTTTCCCGAGTTGTTAAACTGGCTATTATATAACCTAACGATGGTTGTCATGTTTATGAAATGTCCTGTTGTCTTTATCAAACACTATTTGCCAAAATCTGACATGTTGCTTTCTTAGCCAGACGTGTCCATTATGCCTGGGTCTTCTCTTTGTAAACTAATTTTTGTATCTTTTCGTTCAACTCGTGAAACGTCTGCTCGCACACTTCTAATGGTTGACAATTCTGATATCTCCTTATTCTTTTTGTCTTGTTTATCATCATCCCTTTTCCTTATCAAAGCTTCTATTCATATTTATGCTTCTAATTTAGCCTTCGTTATTTTTACCTCTACTTCCAGGCACACACTTCTGCGGTTCTCACTCAGTGACAAGTTACTCTCTCAAGACAGCACATCTAGACAAGATTCCCGTAAATTTCGCAAGATCTGTTACTCCCCGGCTGTTCCAACCATTCATTCCATTCTTTTCCTTTATCAAGTTCTTCGATTTTGTCATTTCCTCATTTACTTCGAGCTTTTCAGGAAGAGGTTGCGATGCTCAAGTTGCTCGTGCACATTTCTCAAGCCATTCTCCCTCGCCAACATCATCAAATTTATATTAGTGTTATCTGTAGCTGCCGAGAAATTTTCTCGTGAATGTAGCGTCAGTTTTATTTTTGTTCACTGCTTGATAATGCTGGACCAAGGAAAGGCATCCGACTAACGACTACTCCCCTGCCCCTTCTTTAGACTAACGTTCGCCTACGGGGTGGAATTGACCGTCAATGACCTCTCTGAGAGCACTTTCGCAGATCACTTCTCTGTTACGAGGTGACCTATATCGTCAGTCACCCCTGCTTGACCTCTTTCGTATATTGGCAATGGCCCCTCCTTGACCTCTTCTGTAGACCATCTCTCTGTCGTAACTTTCCTTAACCGTGACTGACCTCTCCTGACCTTTTCTGTAAATAAGCGACCTCTCCTCTACCATTTCAGGAGACCCTTTCTCTCTGTTTCAAGATCCTCTTATCATTAGCGACCCCTCCCCGACCTCGTCTGTAGGTGTCTTTACCGTAAGGAAGCCTTACTAATATAAATGATACAATTAGCGTTTTGTCAAGTGTTCCTCCTTTGAGCAGTTGACAAAAACTGCACCATTCATTTCCGTCTGCCTTGTTGCCCCAGACCATTAGGCTGTCAGTCCAGTTAGCCTCTGGTTTAAAAATCTTCTCTTTCTCTAACATTCTTTTAACAAAGGACACTCTCTGCATTGCTATTAATCAGTGCTTCTAACACAAGTACAGATAAATGTCCGTGCTTCTTGGGTCTGTCTCTCAAGACATTTTGTAGAGGATTAGAATTTTCGGAGAGTTTTGTCATGAAAAAGTATATCTTATTCATCGATGTTATGCATCTCAGTGGAGTTGTCACTGCTATTATTGCACTTGTGCTATTCTCTCGTTTATTTAGAAGCAGTTTCATTTTGAGAGAATTGTCTTTCTTCATCATTGTGCGAAGTAACAGAGACGGCGGTACTCATTTCTTCTACCTGGTGTTATTATCATTCATCTCGATTTTCATCAAATTTTCTTGAAGTCTGAAAGGAAAGTGCTCCGTGGTCACCTGATTATTTGGTCTAGAAGGTTATGACAGGGACCTGTTTTCAAAGTCATGATGTAACAAACTCTGATATATATATATATATATATATATATATATATATATATATATATATATATATATATATATATATATATATATATATATATATATATATATATATATATATATATATATATATATATATATATATATATATATATATATATATATATATGCATATATCATTATATCATTCTTTTATTTTTTTCCTGTGGAAAATATATATATATATATATATATATATATATATATATATATATATAATCATATCACGTGGAAAAGATAAATTTCTGACTCACATCAGGATAACCCAGGTTTTTCAATTGAAAGGCAAGGGCGCTGATTATTTATCTTATTCACTCAGAAGGGGTAATTGAATGAAATGCAATTGGGTCATTGCTGAGTCGGGAAGTTGGGGAAAAGAACTAAATTTCAGGTAATTCCCTTTTATGACTCCTCAGGTTCCAACTTTTTATGACTTGTATGGTTTTTTCAATTGAAAGACTTGGGTTCGATCCTGATTATTTCTATCTTATTCACTCATAAACAAAGGGATAACATTCAAAAAACATAACAGACACCTCAAATGTCCTGAACTGTCAACCTTGGGTCATTGCTGAGTCAAAGGGAGCTGGGGAAAATATGTACGCTGGTGATGTCAGGCAGAGCAGTTATCTTGCCTTTCAACTGAAAGACTTGGGTTCGCTTGGAAAAAGAAAGAATCAGAAATTTATATATATATATATAATATATATATAATATATATATATATATATATATATATATATATATATATATATATATATATATATATATATATATATATATATATATATATATATATATATATATATATAATATATATATAAACCTCAAGCATCGTTCGTGTAGATGCCATTCTCTATATAAAGATTCTAAATGAAATTGAAAATGATTCCACTCGTGTTACTGTATATCTAATCATGTTGTCTGAAGGCCTAAGAACATTTGATCCAAAATGCCCAGTGACATAAGAGGGTCAAGTAATGAGTTCCACCTTCTGGAGTCTTTTGGAGTAAGAGTAAAACCAGGAGAAGTAAGTTTGCTCCTTTCAACAACGTTTACCACTACACTGAGCTGATGGAATGCCACTGATTGAAAAGAAACAGCTAGACAAAATGTGAAATTGTAGCACATGCCAGAGAAGACTAAAGCCAATTGTCTATGGATTTTTCATTAGACATTGCCTATTGTTGTATTACCTTAAAAAAATTCTCAGGTTAATTGGTTTGTAAATTATGGATGAAATTTCAAAAGCGTGTGTAAAATCAAAGAAGAATTCCTAATATACGGAATATGCAGTCATTTCATTTTACTGGTAATGAAAAGTATTCACACCTTATCACAGAATGAACAATGAGGCAAATCCGAACATTTTCTGACACAGTGGCGTTTGAGTTTTTCATGAGAATTAGATAAATCTAAATAGCTAATAATAATGAAAATATAGTTGGAGTTGTTTTATTTCGTAAATACATCTTTAACATTTTTATTGAAGGAAAGTAGAAATCTTCTAATGAATTCCCCGAAATATCTAAGCAAGCCTTGGGAAACTCCTCAAGTCCCCACTTCCACCGGAAATGTTGGAATGAAACAGGTGTGAATTTTCACAGCGAACATTATTCCCCCCTCTCTCTAGATAGAAAAAATTGAGTTTTTTGTTCCATGGGTTATTATTCATGTCGTTTTTCAACTTTCCTTTTCATAGACACCTTTTACATATTTTTCCAGTTATATATAAATTTAAACAGATAATTCACCTCTATATATTCACATATGCTCAACGAATATCCCAAGAGAACTGCCAGATACTGGAGGAATGACGGAGTGATTTTCCTGGGAATATGACAAAATGTCAAACATGAAGTAAATTATCATATTCTTAAAAATTGTAGAAAATAAAATATGTTCAGACTTCAGTAAAGAATTATCCGCAAATATTCAACACATCATAAATAAGACTGCTAAAACCGTAAATCTTCTTTACCTGATCTAAGCCCTTACCTTACAGTGGTTTATTTGTTCTCTGTACATCGTCAGCCTAGAAAGAGAAGTGGTTTCTCTTTCTCGAGTTCTCCTTTTTGAAATGAGCCAGAAATATCTCGTCAGCATCGATCCCTTTGAAATCCAGCCTTCAGAGAAAGAAAGAGAAGGAGCCAAGGGTTCTCTCTTTCTCGAGGGGTCGATCCCTTTTGAAATGAGCCAGAAATATCTCTTCAGCCTCCAGAGAACGAGGGAGCCAAGGGTTCTCTTTCTCGAGGGGTCGATCCCTTTTGAAATGAGCCAGAAATATCTCTCGTCAGTCAGCCTCCAGGGGGTCGATCCCTTTTGAAGAGAAGGAGCCAAGGGTTCTCTTTCTCGAGGGGTCGATCCCTTTTGAAATGAGCCAGAAATATCTCTCGTCAGCCTCCAGGGAAAGAGAAGGAGCCAAGGGTTCTCTTTCTCGAGGGGGTCGATCCCTTTTGAAATGAGCCAGAAATATCTCTCGTCAGCCTCCAGGGAAAGAGAAAATGAGCCAGGAGCCAAAAGAGAAGAGCTCTTTGTCGAGGGGTCGATCCTTTTGAAATGAGCCAGAAATATCTCTCGTCAGCCTCCAGGGAAAGAGAAGGGTTCCAAGGGTTCTCTTTATCTCGCCTCCAGAGGAAAGGGGTCGATCCCTTTTGAAATGAGCCAGAAATATCTCTCGTCAGCCTCCAGGGAAAGAGAAGGCCAGAAATATCTCCAGGGTTCTCTTTCTCGAGGGGTCGATCCCTTTGAAATGAGCCAGAAATATCTCTCGTCAGCCTCCAGGGAAAGAGAAGGAGCCAAGGTTTCTTTCTCGAGGGGTCGATCCCTTTTTGAAATGAGCCAGAAATATCTCTCGTCAGCCTCCAGGGAATGAGCTCTTTCTCCGAGGGTCGATCCTTTTGAAATGAGCCAGAAATATCTCTCGTCAGCCTCCAGGAAAGAGAAGGAGCCAAGGGTCTCTCCAGGGAACGAGAAGGAGCCAAGAGGGTTCTCTTTCTCGAGGGGTCGATCCCTTTTGAAATGAGCCAGAAATATCTCTCGTCAGCCTCCAGGGAAAGAGAAGGGCCAAGGGTTCTCTTTCTCGAGGTCGATCCCTTTTGAAATGAGCCAGAAATATCTCTCGTCAGCCTCCAGGGAAAGAGAAGGAGCCAAGGGTTCTCTTTCTCGAGGGGTCGATCCCTTTTGAAATGAGCCAGAAATTTCTCAGCCTCCAGGGTCGGAGCCAAGGTTCTTTTTCTCGAGAGGGTTTGAAATGAGCCAGAAATATCTCTCGTCAGCCTCCAGGAAAGAGAAGGAGCCAAGGGTTCTCTTTCTCGAGGGGTCGATCCAAATGAGCCAGAAATATCTCTCGTCAGCCTCCAGGGAACGAGAAGGAGCCAAGGTTTCTCTTTCTCGAGGGTCGATCCCTTTTGAAATGAGCCAGAAATATCTCTCGTCAGCCTCCAGGGAAAGAGAAGGAGCCAAGGGTTCTCTTTCTCGAGGGGGTCGATCCCTTTGAAATGAGCCAGAAATATCTCTCGTCAGCCTCCAGGAAAGAGAAGGAGCCAAGGGTTCTCTTTCTCGAGGGGGTCGATCCCTTTTGAAATGAGCCAGAAATATCTCTCTCGTCAGCCATCCAGGGGAAAGAGAAGGTTCTCTTTCCAAGGGTTCTCTTTCTCGAGCCCCTTTTTGAAATGAGCCAGAAATATCTCTCGTCAGCCTCCAGGGGGAGCCAAGGGTTCTCTTTCTCGAGGGGGTCGATCCTTTGAAATGAGCCAGAAATATCTCTCGTCAGCCTCCAGGGAAAGAGAAGGAGCCAAGGGTTCTCTTTCTCGAGGGCGATCCCTTTTGAAATGAGCCAGAAATATCTCTCGTCAGCCTCCAGGGAAAGAGAAGGAGCCAAGGGTTCTCTTTCTCGAGGGGGTCGATCCTTTTGAAATGAGCCAGAAATATCTCTCGTCAGCCTCCAGGGAAAAATGAGCCAAAATATCTCACGTCAGCCTCCAGGAAAGAGAAGGAGCCAAGGTTTCTTTCTCGAGGGGTCGATCCTTTGAAATGAGCCAGAAATTCTCTCTTTCTCGGGAAAGAGAAGGAGTCAATCCCTTCTCGAGGGTCGATCCTTTTGAAATGAGCCAGAAATATCTCTCGTCAGCCTCCAGGGAAAGAGAAGGAGCCAAGGGTCTTTCTCGAGGGGGTCTCTTTCTCTCGAGGGGTCATCCTTGAAATCCAGGGAAAGAGAAGGATCCTTTTCTTTTGAAATGAGCCAGAAATATCTCTCGTCAGCCTCCAGAGAAAGAAAGAGCCAAGGGCTCTCTTTCTCGAGCCCCTTTTGAAATGAGCCAGAAATATCTCTCCAGGGAAAGAGAAGGAGCCAAGGGTCTCTTTCTCGAGGGGGTCGATCCTTTTGAAATGAGCCAGAAATATCTCTCGTCAGCCTCAGGGAAAGAGAAGGAGCCTCTTTCTCGAGGGGTCGATCCCTTTTTGAAATGAGCCAGTCAGCCTCCAGGAAAGAGAAGGAGCCAAGGGTTCTCTTTCTCGACGGGTCGATCCCTTTTGAAATGAGCCAGAAATATCTCTCGTCAGCCTCCAGGGAACGAAAGAGCCAAGGAGTTCTCTTTCTCGAATCCCTTTTGAAATGAGCCAGAAATATCTCTCTTTCAGCCTCCAGAGGGGAGCCAATCTCTTTCTCGAAATCCCTTTTGAAATGAGCCAGAAATATCTCTCGTCAGCCTCCAGGGAAAGAGAAGGAGCCAAGGTTCTCTTTCTCGAGGGGGTCGATCCCTTTTGAAATGAGCCAGAAATCTCTCGTCAGCCTCCAGGGAAAGAGGGGAGCCAAGGGTTCTCTTTCTCGAGGGGTCGATCCTTTTGAAATGAGCCAGAAATATCTCGTCAGCCTCCAGAAATATCTCTCGTCAGCCTCCAGAAAAGAGAAGGAGCCAAGGGTTCTTTTCTCGAGGGGGTCGATCCTTTGAAATGAGCCAGAAATATCTCTCGTCAGCCTCCAGGGAAAGAGAAGGAGCCAAGGTTCGATCCTTTCGTCAGCCTCCAGAAATTCTCTTTCTCGAGGGGGTCGATCCTTTTGAAATGAGCCAGAAATATCTCTCGTCAGCCTCCAGGGAAAGAGAAGGAGCCAAGGGCTCTCTTTCTCGAGGGGGTCGATCCTTTGAAATGAGCCAGAAATATCTCTCGTCAGCCTCCAGGAAAGAGAAGGGAGCCAAGGTTCTCTTTCGAGGGAGGTTCTCGATCCCTTTTTGAAATGAGCCAGAAATATCTCTCGTCAGCCTCCAGGAAAGAGAAGGAGCCAAGGGTTCTCTTTCTCGAGAGGGGGTCGATCCTTTTGAAATGAGCCAGAAATATCTCTCGTCAGCCTCCAGGAAAGAGAAGGAGCCAAGGTTCTCTTTCTCGAGGGGTTCGATCCCTTTTGAAATGAGCCAGAAATATCTCTCGTCAGCCTCCAGGGAAAGAGAAGGAGCCAAGGGTTCTCTTTCGAGAGGGTCGATCCTTTTTGAAATGAGCCAGAAATATCTCTCGTCAGCCTCCAGGGAAAGAGAAGGAGCCAAGGGTTCTCTTTCTCGAGGGGGTCGATCCCTTTTTGAAATGAGCCAGAAATATCTCTCGTCAGCCTCCAGGGAAAGAGAAGGAGCCAAGGGTTCTCTTTCTCGAGGGGTCGATCCTTTTTGAAATGAGCCAGAAATATCTCTCGTCAGCCTCCAGGGAAAGAGAAGGAGCCAAGGGTTCTCTTTCTCGAGGGGGTCGATCCCTTTTGAAATGAGCCAGAAATATCTCTCGTCAGCCTCCAGGGAAAGAGAAGGAGCCAAGGGTTCTCTTTTCGAGGGGTCGATCCCTTTTGAAATGAGCCAGAAATATCTCTCAGTCCAGTCAGCCTCCAAAAGAGAAGGAGCCAAGGGTCCTTTTTGAAATGAGCCAGAAATATCTCTCGTCAGCCTCCAGGGAAAGAGAAGGAGCCAAGGGTTCTCTTTCTCGAGGGGGTCGATCCCTTTTGAAATGAGCCAGAAATATCTCTCGTCAGCCTCCAGAGAAAGAGAAGGAGCCAAGAGGGGGTCCCCTTTTGAAATGAGCCAGAAATATCTCTTTCAGCCTCCAGGGAAAGAAGGAGCCAAGGGTTCTCTTTCTCGATCCCCCTTTTGAAATGAGCCAGAAATATCTCTCGTCAGCCTCCAGGGAAAGAGAAGGAGCCAAGGGTTCTCTTTCTCGAGGGGGTCGATCCCTTTTGAAATGAGCCAGAAATATCTCTCGTCAGCCTCCAGGGAAAGAGAAGGAGCCAAGGTTCTTCTTTTCTCGAGAGGGTCGATCCTTTTTGAAATGAGCCAGAAATATCTCGTCAGCCTCCAGGGAAAGAGAAGGAGCCAAGGTTTCTTTCTCGAGGGGGTCGATCCCTTTTTGAAATGAGCCAGAAATATCTCTCGTCAGCCTCCAGGGAAAGAGAAGGAGCCAAGGGTTCTCTTTCTCGAGGTCGATCCTTTTGAAATGAGCCAGAAATATCTCGTCAGCCTCCAGGGAACGAGAAGGAGCCAAGGTTCTCTTTCTCGAGGGGTCGATCCAAATGAGCCAGAAATATCTCTCGTCAGCCTCCAGGAACGAGAAGGAGCCAAGGGTTCTCTTTCTCGAGGGGGTCGATCCCTTTTGAAATGAGCCAGAAATATCTCTCGTCAGCCTCCAGGGAAAGAGAAGGAGCCAAGGTTCTCTTTCTCGAGGGGGTCGATCCCTTTGAAATGAGCAGAAATATCTCTCGTCAGCCTCCAGGGAAAGAGAAGGAGCCAGGTTGAAATGAGCCAAATGAGCCATCTCTCGTCAGCCTCCAGGGAAAGAGAAGGAGCCAAGGGTTCTCTTTCTCGAGGGGGGAAATCGATCCTTTTTGAAATGAGCCAGAAATATCTCTCTCGTCAGCCTCCAGGGAAAGAGAAGGAGCCAAGGGTTCTCTTTCTCGAGGGGGTCGATCCCTTTTTGAAATGAGCCAGAAATATCTCTCGTCAGCCTCCAGGGAAAGAGAAGGAGCCAAGGTTCTCTTTCTCGAGGGGGTCGATCCCTTTGAAATGAAAATATCTCTCGAGCCTCCAGGGAAATATCTCTCTTTCTCGTCAGCCTGAGCCAGGGAAAGAAGGGCCAAGGTTCTCTTTCTCGAGGGGTCGATCCTTTTGAAATGAGCCAGAAATATCTCTCGTCAGCCTCCAGGGAAAGAGAAGGAGCCAAGGGTTCTCTTTCTTTCGAGGGGTCGATCCCTTTTGAAATGAGCCAGAAATATCTCTCGTCAGCCTCCAGGGAACGAGGAAAATATCTCTCGGAGCCAAGGTTCTCTTTCTCGAGGGGTCGATCCCTTTTGAAATGAGCCAGAAATATCTCTCGTCAGCCTCCAGGGAAAGAGAAGGAAGGGTCGATCCAAATATCTTTCTCGAAAGAGGGGAGCCAAGGTTCTCTTTCGATCCTTTTGAAATGAGCCAGAAATATCTCTCGTCAGCCTCCAGGAAAGAGAAGGGGTCGCCAAGGTTCTCTTTCTCGAGGGGGTCGATCCTTTTGAAATGAGCCAGAAATATCTCGTCAGCCTCCAGGGAAAGAGAAGGGCTCTCAGGTCGTCCTTTTTGAAATGGGTCAGAGAACGGTCCAGGTTTTTCGGGGGTGAAATGATGAGCCAGAAATATCTCTCGTCAGGGAAAGAGAAGGAGCCAGGTTCTCTTTCTCGAGGGGTCGATCCCTTTTGAAATGAGCCAGAAATATCTCGTCAGCCTCCAGGAAAAGAAGGAGCCAAGGTTCTCTTTCTCGAGGGTCGATCCCTTTTGAAATGAGCCAGAAATATCGTCAGCCTCCAGGGAAAGAGAAGGAGCCAAGGTTCTCTTTCTCGAGGGTCGATCCTTTTTGAAATGAGCCAGAAATATCTCTCGTCAGCCTCCAGGGAAAGAGAAGGAGCCAAGGGTTCTCTTTCTCGAGGGGGTCGATCCCTTTTGAAATGAGCCAGAAATATCTCTCGTCAGCCTCCAGGGAAAGAGAAGGAGCCAAGGGTTCTCTTTCTCGAGGGGGTCGATCCTTTTTGAAATGAGCCAGAAAAGGATTCCAGAAAACGAAGGATCCAAGGTTCTCTTTCTCGAGGGGTCATCCCTTTTGAAATGAGCCAGCCTCTCTCGTCAGCCTCCAGGGGAAGAGAAGGAGCCAAGGGTTCTCTTTCTCGAGAAATGAGCCAGAAATATCTCTCGTCAGCCTCCAGGGAAAGAGAAGGAGCCAAGGGTTCTTTTCTCGAGGGGTCGAGCCTCCAGGAAAGAGAAGGAGCCTTTTTTCTCGAATGAGCCAGAAATATCTCTCGTCAGCCTCCAGGGAACGAGAAGGAGCCAAGGTTCTTCTCTTTCTCGAGGGTCGATCCCTTTTGAAATGAGAAAGCCTCCAGGGAAGAGAAGGAGCCAAGGTTCTCTTTCTCGAGGGGGTCGATCCCTTTTGAAATGAGCCAGAAATATCTCTCAGTCAGCCTCCAGGGAAAGAGAAGGAGCCAAAAGGGTTCTCTTTCTCGAGGGGGTCATCCTTTTGAAATGAGCCAGAAATATCTCTCGTCAGCCTCCAGGGAAGAGAAGGAGCCAAGGGTTCTCTTTCTCGAGGTCGATCCCTTTTGAAATCCAGAAATATCTTCAGCCTCCAGAAATGAGCCAAGGTTCTCTTTCTCGAGGGGTCGATCCCTTTGAAATGAGCCAGAAATATCTCTCGTCAGCCTCCAGGGAAAGAGAAGGAGCCAAGAGCCAAGGGAAATATCTCTTTCTCGAGAGAAGGGGGTCGATCCTTTTGAAATGAGCCAGAAATATCTCTCGTCAGCCTCCAGGGAAAGAGAAGGAGCCAAGGGTTCTCTTTCTCGAGGGGTCGATCCCTTTGAAATGAGCCAGAAATATCTCTCGTCAGCCTCCAGGGAAAGAGAAGGAGCCAAGGTTCTCTTTCTCGAGGGGTCGATCCTTTGAAATGAGCCAGAAATATCTCTTCAGCCTCCAGGAAAGAGAAGGAGCCAAGGTTCTCTTTCTCGAGGGGTCGATCCCTTTGAAATGAGCCAGAAATATCTCAGCCTCCAGGGAAAGAGAAGGAGCCAAGGTTCAGCCCTTTTGAAATGAGCCAGAAATATCTCTTGTCAGCCTCAGGGAAAGAGAAGGGCTCTTTCTCGAGGGGTTCTCTTTCTCGAGGGGTCGATCCTTTTGAAATGAGCCAGAAATATCTCTTCAGCCTCCAGGGAAGAGAAGGAGCCAAGGGTTCTCTTTCTCGAGGGTCGATCCTTTTGAAATGAGCCAGAAATATCTCTC
Source organism: Macrobrachium rosenbergii (assembly GCF_040412425.1). Lineage (NCBI taxonomy): Eukaryota > Metazoa > Arthropoda > Malacostraca > Decapoda > Palaemonidae > Macrobrachium > Macrobrachium rosenbergii. Next base: position 2,598,042 of record NC_089776.1, read on the forward strand.
GTCAGCCTATCTCCAGAGAAAGAAAGGAGCCAAGGGTTCTCTTTCTCGAGGGGGTCGTCCTTTTTGAAATGAGCCAGAAATATCTCTTCAGCCTCCAGGGAAAGAGAAGGAGCCAAGGTTTCTCTTTCTCGAGGGGTCGATCCCTTTGAAATGAGCCAGAAATATCTCGTCAGCCTCAGGGAACGAGAAGGAGCCAAGGTTCTCTTTCTCGAGGGGTCGATCCCTTTGAAATGAGCCAGAAATATCTCTCGTCAGCCTCCAGGGAAGAGAGGCTTCTCTTTCTCGTCGATCCCTTTTGAAATGAGCCAGAAATATCTCTCGTCAGCCTCAGGGAACGAGAAGGAGCCAAGGTTCTCTTTCTCGAAATCCTTTTTGAAATGAGCCAGAAATATCTCTCGTCAGCCTCCAGGGAAAGAGAAGGAGCCAAGGGTTCTCTTTCTCGAAATATCTCTCGGTCGATCCCTTTTGAAATGAGCCAGAAATATCTCTCGAGCCTCCAGGAAAGAAGGAGCCAAGGGTTCTCTTTCTCGAGGGTCGATCCCTTTTTGAAATGAGCCAGAAATATCTCTCGTCAGCCTCCAGGGAAAGAGAAGGAGCCAAGGGTTCTCTTTCTCGAGGTTCGATCCCTTTTGAAATGAGCCAGAAATATCTCTTCAGCCTCCAGGGAAAGTCTTTCTCGATCCCAGCCTTTTCGATCCTTTTTGAAATGAGCCAGAAATATCTCTCGTCAGCCTCCAGGGAAAGAGAAGGTTCTCTTTCTCGGTCGAGCCAAATGGGTTCTCTTTCTCGAGCGATCCCCTTTTGAAATGAGCCAGAAACATCTCTCGTCAGCCTCCAGGGAAATAGAAGGAGCCAAGGGTTCTCTTTCTCGAGGGGTCGATCCCTTTTGAAATGAGCCAGAAATATCTCGTCAGCCTCCAGGGAACGAGAAGGAGCCAAGGGTTCTCTTTCTTGTCGAGGGGTCGATCCTTTTGAAATGAGCCAGAAATATCTCTCGTCAGCCTCCAGGGAAAAGAAGGAGCCAAGGTTCTCTTTCTCGAGGGGTCGATCCTTTTTGAAATGAGCCAGAAATATCTCTCGTCAGCCTCCAGAGAAAGAAGAAGGAGCCAAGGGTTCTCTTTCTCGAGGGGTTCGATCCCTTTGAAATGAGCCAGAAATATCTCTCGTCAGCCTCCAGGAACGAGAGGAGCCACTCTTTCTCGAGATCCCTTTTGAAATGAGCCAGAAATATCTCTCGTCAGCCTCCAGGGAGCCAAAATATCTCTCAGGCTTCTCTTTCTCGTCGAGGGGTCGATCCCTTTTGAAATGAGCCAGAAATATCTCTCGTCAGCCTCCAGAGAAAGAGAAGGAGCCAAGGGTTCTCTTTCTCGAGGGTCGATCCCTTTTGAAATGGGATTTTGAAAAATGAGCCAGAAATATCTCTCGTCAGCCTCCAGAGAAGAAAGAGCCAAAAATGGAGCCAGGGAAAGAGAAGGAGCCAAGGGTTCTCTTTCTCGAGGGGGTCGATCCCTTTTGAAATGAGCCAGAAATATCTCTCTCGTCAGCCTCCAGGGAACGAGAAGGAGCCAAGGAGCCAAATTCTCTTTCTCGAGGGTCGATCCCTTTGAAATGAGCCCAGAAATGAGCTCGTCAGAAATATCTCAAGGTTCTCTTTCTCGAGGGTCGATCCTTTTGAAATGAGCCAGAAATATCTCCAGCCTCCAGGGAAAGAGAAGGAGCCAAGGTTCTCTTTCTCGAGGGGTCGATCCCTTTTTGAAATGAGCCAGAAACATCTCTTCAGCCTCCAGGGAAAGAGAAGGAGCCAAGATCTTTCTCGAGGGGGTTCCCTTTGAAATGAGCCAGAAATATCTCTCGTCAGCCTCCAGGGCCAAAGAGAAAGGCCAGCCAAGGGAGCCAAGGGTTCTCTTTCTCGAGGGGGTCGATCCCTTTTGAAATGAGCCAGAAATTCTCTCGTCAGCCTCCAGGGAAAGAGGAGCCAGGAGCCAAGATTCCCTTTTGAAATGAGCCAGAAATATCTCTCGTCAGCCTCTTTCTCGATCCCCCTTTGAAATGAGCCAGAAATATCTCTCAGCCTCCAGGGAAGCCAAGGGTTCTCTTTGTCGAGGGAAAGAGAAGGAAATGCCAGAAATATCTCTCGTCAGCCTCCAGGGAAAGAGGGAGCCAAGGTTCTCTTTCTCGAGGGGTCGATCCCTTTTGAAATGAGCCAGAAATATCTCAGCCTCCAGGGAAAGAGAAGGAGCCAGGTTCTCTTTCTCGAGGGGGTCGATCCCTTTGAAATGAGCCAGAAATATCTCTCGTCAGCCTCCAGGGAAAGAGAAGGAGCCAAGGGTTCCTCTTTCTCGAGGGGGTCGATCCTTTTTGAAATGAGCCAGAAATATCTCTCGTCAGCCTCCAGGGAAAGAGAAGGAGCCAAGGGTTCTCTTTCTCGAGGGGTCGATCCCTTTTGAAATGAGCCAGAAATATCTCTCGTCAGCCTCCAGGGAAAGAGAAGGAGCCAAGGGTTCTCTTTCTCGAAGGGTCGATCCCTTTGAAATGAGCCAGAAATATCTCTCGTCAGCCTCCAGGGAAAGAGAAGGAGCCAAGGGTTCTCTTTCTCGAGGGGGTCGATCCTTTTTGAAATGAGCCAGAAATATCTCTCGTCAGCCTCCAGGAAAGAAGAAGGTTCTCTTTCTCGAGCCAAAATGGGTATCTCTTTCCTCCAGGGGAGCCAATTCCTTTCTCGAGAGGCCGATCCTTTTGAAATGAGCCAGAAATATCTCTCGTCAGCCTCCAGGGAAAGAGAAGGAGCCAAGGGTTCTCTTTCTCGAGGGGTCGATCCTTTGAAATGAGCCAGAAATATCTCTCGTCAGCCTCCAGGGAAAGAGAAAGAGAAGGCCAAGGGTTCTCTTTCTCGAGGGTCGATCCCTTTGAAATGAGCCAGAAATATCTCTCGTCAGCCTCCAGGGAAAGAGAAGGAGCCAAGGGTTCTCTTTCTCGAGGGGGTCGATCCTTTTTGAAATGAGCCAGAAATATCTCGTCAGCCTCCAGGGAAAGAGAAGGAGCCAAGGTTCTCTTTCTCGAGGGGTCGATCCCTTTTGAAATGAGCCAGAAATATCTCTTCAGCCTCCAGGGAAAGAGAAGGAGCCAAGGGTCTCTTTCTCGAGGAAATGAGCCAGAAATATCTCTCGTCAGCCTCCAGGGAAAGAGAAGGAGCCAAGGGTTCTCTTTCTCGAGGGGGTCGATCCTTTTTGAAATGAGCCAGAAATATCTCTCGTCAGCCTCCAGGAAAGAGAAGGAGCCAAGGGTTCTCTTTCTCGAGGGGTCGATCCCTTTTGAAATGAGCCAGAAATATCTCTCGGTCAGCCTCAGCCCCAGAAATCTCTTTCAGCCTCCAGGGAAAGAGAAGGGTTCTCTTTCTCGAGGGGGTCGATCCCTTTTGAAATGAGCCAAAATATCTCTCGTCAGCCTCCAGGGAAAGAGAAGGAGCCAAATGGTTCTCTTTCTCGAGGGGGGGTCGATCCCTTTTGAAATGAGCCAGAAATATCTCTCGTCAGCCTCCAGGAAAGAGAAGGAGCCAAGGGTATCTCTTTCTCGAGGGGAGTCGATCCCTTTTTTGAAATGAGCCAGAAATATCTCTCGTCAGCCTCCAGGGAAAGAGAAGGAGCCAAGGGTTCTCTTTCTCGAGGGGTCGATCCCTTTTGAAATGAGCCAGAAATATCTCTCGTCAGCCTCCAGAGAAAGAGAAGGAGCCAAGGGTTCTCTTTCTCGAGGGGGTCGATCCCTTTTTGAAATGAGCCAGAAATATCTCTCGTCAGCCTCCAGGGAAAGAGAAGGAGCCAAGGGTTCTCTTTCTCGAGGGGTCGATCCCTTTTGAAATGAGCCAGAAATATCTCTCGTCAGCCTCCAGGGAAAGAGAAGGAGCCTCTTTCAGGGGGTCGATCCTTTTGAAATGAGCCAGAAATATCTCTCGTCAGCCTCCAGGGAAAGAGAAGGAGCCAAGGGTTCTCTTTCTCGAGGGGGTCGATCCCTTTTGAAATGAGCCAGAAATATCTCTCGTCAGCCTCCAGAGAAAGAGAAGGAGCCAAGGCCTCTCTTTCTCGAGGGGTCGATCCCTTTGAAATGAGCCAGAAATATCTCTCGTCAGCCTCCAGGGAACGAGAAGGAGCCAAGGGTTCTCTTTCTCGAGGGTCGATCCCTTTTGAAATGAGCCAGAAATCTCTCGTCAGCCTCAGGAAAGAAGGAGCCAAGGTTCTCTTTCTCGAGGGGTTGAAAATGAGCCAGAAATATCTCTCGAGGGAACGAGAAGGAGCCAAGGGTTCTCTTTCTCGAACGAGGTCGATCCAAATGAAAAATATCTCTCGTCAGCCTCCAGGAAAGAGAAGGAGCCAAGAGGCCAAGGGCTCTCCTTTTGAAATGAGCCAGAAATATCTCTCGGGGTCGATTCTCTTTCTCGAAAAATGAGCCAGAAATATCTCTCGTCAGCCTCCAGAGAAAGAGAAGAGCCAGGAGCCAAGCCTCCAGGGAACGGTTCTCTTTCTCGAGGGGTCGATCCCTTTGAAATGAGCCAGAAATATCTCTCGTCAGCCTCAGGGAAAGAGAAGGAGCCAAGGGTTCTCTTTCTCGAGGGGGTCGATCCCTTTGAAATGAGCCAGAAATATCTCTCGTCAGCCTCCAGGAAAGAGAAGGAGCCAAGGGTTCTCTTTCTCGAGGGGGTCGATCCTTTTGAAATGAGCCAGAAATATCTCTCGTCAGCCTCCAGGGAACGAGAAGAAGGAGCCAAGGGTTCTTTTTCTCGAAAAATGAGCCAGAAATATCTCTCGTCAGCCTCCAGGGAAAGAGAAGGAGCCAAGGGTTCTCTTTCTCGAGGGGTCGATCCTTTGAAATGAGCCAGAAATATCTCTCGTCAGCCTCCAGGGAAAGAGAAGGAGCCAAGGGTTCTCTTTCTCGAGGTCGATCCTTTTGAAATGAGCCAGAAATATCTCTCGTCAGCCTCCAGGGAAAATGAGAAAATATCTCTCGCCAGCCTCCAGGAGCCAACGAGAAGGAATGAGAGGGTTCTCTTTCTCGAGGGGGTCGATCCTTTTGAAATGAGCCAGAAATATCTCTCGTCAGCCTCCAGGGAAAGAGAAGGAGCCAAGGGTTCTCTTTCTCGAGGGTCGATCCTTTCTCGAGGGGTTTGAAATGAGCCAGAAATATCTCTCGTCAGCCTCCAGGGAAAGAGAAGGAGCCAAGGGTTCTCTTTCTCGAGGGGTCGATCCCTTTTGAAATGAGCCAGAAATATCTCTCGTCAGCCTCCAGGGAAAGAGAAGGAAGGGCTTCTCTTTCTCGAGGGGTCGATCCTTTTGAAATGAGCCAGAAATATCTCTCGTCAGCCTCCAGGGAACGAAGGGAGCCATCCTTTCTCGAGGGGTCGATCCCTTTGAAATGAGCCAGAAATATCTCTCGTCAGCCTCCAGGGAACGAGAAGGAGCCAAGGTTCTCTTTCTCGAGGGGTCGATCCCTTTTGAAATGAGCCAGAAATATCTCTTCAGCCTCCAGGGAAAGAAGGAGCCAAGGTTCTCTTTCTCGAGGGGTCGATCCCTTTTGAAATGAGCCAGAAATATCTCTCGTCAGCCTCCAGGGAAAGAGAGAAGGAGCCAAGGGTCTCGGGAACGAGAAGGTCGATCCCTTTCTCGAGGGTCGATCCCTTTGAAATGAGCCAGAAATATCTCTCGTCAGCCTCCAGGGAAGAGAAGGAGCCAAGGGTTCTCTTTTTCTCGAGGGGGTCGATCCTTTTGAAATGAGCCAGAAATATCTCTCGTCAGCCTCCAGGGAACGAGAAGGAGCCAAGGTTCTTTTGAAATGAGCCAGAAATATCTCTCGTCAGCCTCCAGGGAAAATGAGAAGGGAGCCAAAGAGGGTTCTCTTTCTCGAGGGGGGCCGATCCCTTTTTGAAATGAGCCAGAAATATCTCTCGTCAGCCTCAGCCAAGGTTCTCTTTCTCGAGGGTCGATCCCTTTTGGAGCCAGAAATATCTCGTCAGCCTCCAGAGAAAGGAGCCAAGGGTTCTCTTTCTCGAGGGGTCGATCCCTTTTGAAATGAGCCAGAAATATTCTCGTCAGCCTCCAAAAGGAGCCAAGGGTTCTCTTTCTCGAGAAATGAGCCATATCTCTCGTCAGCCTCCAGGGAACGAGAAGGAGCCAAGGTTCTCTTTCTTCTCGATCCTTTGAAATGGCCAGAAATCGAGAAAATGAGCCAGAAATATCTCTCGTCAGCCTCCTTTCTTTCGAGAAGGGCCAATTCTCTTTGAAATGTCAGCCTCCAGGGAAAGAAGGAGCCATTCTTCGAGGGTCGATCCCTTTTGAAATGAGCCAGAAATATCTCTCGTCAGCCTCCAGGGAACGAGAAGGAGCCAAGGGTTCTCTTTCGAGGGGGATCGAGCCAGAAATCGATCCTTTTGAAATGAGCCAGAAATATCTCTCGTCAGCCTCCAGGGAAAGAAAGGAGCCAAGGGTTCTCTTTCTTTCCAAGGAGCCAGCCTCCAGGGAAAGAAAAGCTTTTTCTCGAGGGGTCGAAATCCCAGCCTTTTTGAAATGAGCCTCTTTCTCGAAATATCTCTCGTCAGCCAGAAATATCCAGGGAAAGAGAAGGAGCCAAGGTTCTCTTTCTCGAGGGGTCGATCCTTTTGAAATGAGCCAGAAATATCTCTGAAATCCCTTTTGAAATGAGCCAGAAATATCTCTTTCTCTTTTCTCGAGGGGTCGATCAGCCAGAAATATCTCAGCCTCCAGGGAAAGAGAAGGAGCCAAGGAGGGGTCGATCCTTTGAAATGAGCCAGAAATATCTTTCAGCCTCCAGGAAAGAGAAGGAGCCAATTCTCTTTCTCGAGGGGGTCGATCCCTTTTGAAATGAGCCAGAAATATCTCTCGTCAGCCTCCAGGAAAGAGAAGGAGCCAAGGGTTCTCTTTCTCGAGGGAAATATCTCTCGTCAGCCTCCAGGGAACGAGAAAGAGAAGGAGCATTTTGAAATGGGTCCTCTCGAGGGTCGATCCTTTTGAAATGAGCCAGAAATATCTCTCGTCAGCCTCCAGGGAAAGAGAAGGAGCCAAGGGTTCTCTTTCTCGAGGGGGTCGATCCCTTTTGAAATGAGCCAGAAATATCTCTCGTCAGCCTCCAGGAAAGAGAAGGAGCCAAGGTTCTCTTTCTCGAGGGGGTCGATCCTTTTGAAATGAGCCAGAAATATCTCTCGTCAGCCTCCAGGAAAGAGAAGGAGCCAAAATGGGTTCTCTTTCTCGAGGGGTCGATCCCTTTTTGAAATGAGCCAGAAATATCTCTCGTCAGCCTCCAGGGAAAGAGAAGGAGCCAAGGGTTCTCTTTCTCGAGGGGTCGATCCTTTTGAAATGAGCCAGAAATATCTCTCGTCAGCCTCCAGGGAAAGAAGGAGCCAAGGGCCTCTTTCTCGGTCGATCCCTTTGAAATGAGCCAGAAATATCTTCGTCAGCCTCCAGGGAACGAGAACGAGAAGGAGCCAAGGGTTCTCTTTCTCGATCCCTTTTGAAATGAGCCAGAAATATCTCTCGTCAGCCTCCAGGGAAAGAGAAGGAGCCAGGTTCTCTTTCTCGAGGGGTCGATCCTTTGAAATGAGCCAGAAATATCTCTCGTCAGCCTCCAGGGAACGCCAAGGTTCTCTTTCTCGAGGGGTCGATCCCTTTGAAATGAGCCAGAAATATCTCTCGTCAGCCTCCAGGAAAGAGAAGGAGCCAAGGGCTCTCTTTCTCGAGAAGGGGGTCGATCCCTTTTGAAATGAGCCAGAAATATCTCTCGTCAGCCTCCAGGGAAGAGAAGGAGCCAGGGTTCTCTTTCTCGAGGGGTCGATCCCTTTTGAAATGAGCCAGAAATATCTCTCGTCAGCCTCCAGGGAACGAGAAGGAGCCAAGGTTCGATCCCTTTTTCTCGAGAGAAGGTCGATCCCTTTTTGAAATGAGCCAGAAATATCTCTCGTCAGCCTCCAGGGAACGAGAAGGAGCCAAGGTTCTCTTTCTCGAGGGGTCGATCCCTTTTTGAAATGAGCCAGAAATATCTCACGTCAGCCTCCAGAGAAAGAGGAGCCAAGGGTTCTCTTTCTCGAGGGGTCGATCCAGCCTTTTGAAATGAGCCAGAAATATCTCTCGTCAGCCTCCAGGGAAAATGAGAAATATCTCTGGAGCGAAGGCCAAGGGTTCTCTTTCTCGAGGGGTCGATCCTTTTTGAAATGAGCCAGAAATATCTCTCGTCAGCCTCCAGGGAACGAAAGAGAAGGAGCCAAGGGTTCTCTTTCTCGGGGTCGATCCCTTTTGAAATGAGCCAGAAATATCTCTCGTCAGCCTCCAGAGAACGAACGAAGGAGCCAAGGTTCTCTTTCTCGAGGGGTCGATCCCTTTTTGAAATGAGCCAGAAATATCTCTCGTCAGCCTCCAGGGAACGAGAAGAAGGAGCCAAGGTTCTCTTTCTCGAGGGTCGATCCCTTTTGAAATGAGCCAGAAATATCTCTCGTCAGCCTCCAGGAAAGAGAAGGAGCCAAGGGTTCTCTTTCTCGAGAGGTCGATCCCTTTTGAAATGAGCCAGAAATATCTCTCGTCAGCCTCCAGGGAAAGAAGAGAAGGAGCCAAGGTTCTCTTTCTCGAGGGGGGTCGATCCTTTTTGAAATGAGCCAGAAATATCTCTCGTCAGCCTCCAGGGAACGAGAAGGAGCCAAGGGTTCTCTTTCTCGAGGGGGTCGATCCCTTTTGAAATGAGCCAGAAATATCTCTCGTCAGCCTCCAGGGAACGAGAAGAAGGTTCCAAGGGTTCTCTTTCTCGAGGGGGTCGATCCCTTTTTGAAATGAGCCAGAAATATCTCTCGTCAGCCTCCAGAAAGAGAAGGAGCCAAGGGTTCTCTTTCTCGAGGGCGACGTCAAGTTGACGGAAAACGTTTACCATTGCTCGGAGAGTCGTGAATTGAACTTAATGAGGTTGGCATCGTTCCAAAGGCCATTAGAAAGTGGTTATTACGAACTGAAAGTTGTTTAAGAGGACGTGGGCCATGAAAGGTTGACGTATAAAGCGAAGCATCCAATAAAAAAATAATAATTATAAGTTTTGGAACATCTATAAAAAGAAGATGGACGATTTCCTTTTATTTTTATTGATTGGTGTGGGAATTTGCGTCACTAGAAAAATCTATTTCTCGCTTTTTGTCTTAATGAGAAGGGCCTGGTCAAGTTTGCCATTTTGGCTTCGTCGACACAAAACGGGAGCGTTTACAAAAAATAATACTAAAAAATAAACATAATGAGTATCTAAAATCGCAAGATATGCAAGACTTTTTCTGGGTTATCACCATAATTTTCGCTGTTAAGTTGATTATAATTATTATTAGTTTTTATGAAAATTTTTGTTTTTATCTTAAGCCAATCTTCATAAAAGTTTGAAATCTTGGTATAATACCTTGCAAGATTTCAGACTTGAATGGGTTTAGCTAAACTTATGATTTTTAACAGAGATGTAATTTAGCAGTGTTTTGTTTTTCCTGGCTACCGAAAAGATTTCTATATTTCTAATTTGTTCAATATCTCTGAGTTTATGCTATACCCTTGATAGGGGTATAATGCAAAGGGTATATTATAGTTCTTATACACCCTGATAGGGTATGCTATTTTAACCACTAGAAATACCCTTTTCTATCCCTATTATACCCTTTGTTTTTTAGAGTGTTTAGAGTATATATATATATATAATATATATATATATATATATATATATATATATATATATATATATATATATATATATATATATATGTGTGCGTGTGCTTGTCTGTCCGTAAGTTTGCTTACTGTTTGTTGCTTTTTGTGTCCATGCCTGTGTTTCCAAACGCGCGTGTATGCATATATTTATGTGTATGTGCGTGTGTTTTATGTGTGTTCTGTATGCAAATTCAATCGACTGGACATACACCCTTCAGCACTTTCACACAAAGTCACTGAATATGTTTGCTTTATTTTTACAAATGAGATACTGATGCGATGTGGAATCCTTACATCTCTCACCTTTTAGTGAATGGAAAACATATTTGGACGAAGCAACAATTTCAACAGACGGAAGTTTCAATACCTTGACGGCGGATAAAAGTGCTTCCCTGAACACCTCGTCGAACATACCCTAAATTGGGAGAAGCCAAGATCAGTAAAGGAAATATATGAGAAGACGAGTAAATGATAAGATTATTAGTGAGCTGAAACAAAAGCACAGAATATGTCTTAACCTTCTAAAGGAAGTGTTTGTTGTTTCCGATGCGTGAACTCACTGTTTTCTTGAGTAAGAAAACTGCCCTAATTTAAACGCTGGAATATTTAGTCTCTGTCACTCTCCCAGAGCTCACTTGAAGCCAAGAACACGGTCACCTTCTCGTTTCAGCCGATCAGTTCTCCATTGGAGGGGTGGGTGGAGCTCTCGGCTAGCACGCTGTTGGCCCAGCGTTCGACTCTTTGACCGGCCAGTGAAGAATTAGAGGAAGTTATTTCTGGTTTTAGAAATTCATTTCTCGTCATAATCTGGTTCGGATTCCACAATAAGATGTAAGTCCCGTTGCTAGGGAACCAGTTGGTTCTTTGCCACGTAAAAACAATCTAATTCCTCGGGTCATCCCTAGAAGAGCTGTTGATCAGCTCAGTGGTCTGGTTAAACTAAGATATACTTACTTAATTCTGTCGAAAGCCTCTCGTTTACATCAAGAAAGGTATTGACCAACGTCAGGAGAAGCGAAAATATTGCACTTCATCGGTGGGGTCACGTCACCAAAATAAAAAGAAAGGACACACGATATGATGGTAGTGCATATTATACAACGTCGCTTCTCCCGTAACAAATGAATTGCCAACTTTCCCGAGAATCGTCACCCTACCCCAGCGCGGAGAGCGCACTGGCAGAACAAAAGCGATAGCGCTTAAATAACGTACGGTTTTCTGGGGGCGATGATAAATGCAAGTAATGAAGAAATAAACAGATAATCAATAGAAGAAACGCCACATTCTGCGCATGCGCGGGTCGAGGAAGTTTTCAGCTATGCTTCTCTGAAAGTTGGTCATGCAAAATTGCCAATCTTTCTTTGAAGCGCCAACCGGTACTTAAACCGAGGGCTGATGATAATGAATGCTCGTGCGAGACTGAAGGGCTTTATATTTATGGCCGAGGGTCGCGGTTTCTGATTTGTTGGATGCAAACGAAAATTCTGAGTCCAAACAAAGGGAACTCGTTTCCTCAGATATTCGTAACACCTGTTTACTTGATATTCTCATACTAAATTTAAATTGTACTGGATGACATTCCAATTCAGTTGATGTCTAGTTAACTGAACTTTGAAGGGCATGTCAGTGCTACTATCGTGAGTGATTTATAAGACAGGCTTAGATGAACATTTACTGAGCACAGAGGAGGAATGACACTGAAAGGATTACACAGACACACACACACGTGTGTGTGTTTGTGTGTGTGTGCAAGTTAGTATTTAAAGGAGTGTGTGTAGTATGTTAAAGTTAGTATTTAAAGTCAGAGTGAACCTCGTACACAATATTTTGATGTGCTGAAGCTTTTGCCACGTTTATTTATTATTAAAAAGTCATCGATATCTTTTTATAAGTGACTGGTCTTGGCTAAAATCTTGTAGAAATCATGTCTCCTTTTCAGGAATAATTTAATCTTTTTTTTCCTGTGTTACAATGCAGTCACATTGCAGAAACTCTGCAAGACAAAGAACTGTTGATTATGCAGACCCCAGATGGAGGCAATGTCTCCCTTCTCAGTCAGCTGCAGGGAAAAAGAAACCACTCCGAGGTGGGCGACAGAGCCACCAGGCGCCATTGACTGGCACCAAGGTAACTGCGTGGGAAAAAGAGCTGCTCAGCGATCCCACTTGCATGTGTGTGGGGGTGGGGTGGGGGTGGGGGGCGGTTATTCCTTCTCTCAGGTACTGTCCAATGACCCCTGCTAAGATTTTGTGCCCTTTTGCACGTGAAGGATTTATATTTGTGTTCAGAGTGTTTATCAAGTAATTTCTGCACTGCGACGTAGCGCTAAATTTAATTTTGAAAATGTTAACATCTGAAAGCTCTCTATGTTTCATTTACAAAGACTCACATTCCAGAAACTAAGTAGGTAAATGAAATGCATGGACAGTTTGATTTAAATTTGCAGGAGTCTTTCATAAATAAAGCACAAACAAATGTATAATATATAATATATATATATATATATATATATATATATATATATATATATATATATATATATATATATATATATATATATATCTAAATATCTAACGTGTTTGTGTGCTGATTAGGAAACAGTGAAACCATTTCCATAAACAATTTAGCGCCTTTGCTTCTTCGTTGGTATAAATAGTCTAATTTTTCTATTTTTCAAAGAGAGAGACCAAGAGCCTGAAATCCACCCTTGAGAACTGACATCCCTTTTCCAGAAGCTGGACTTTCCATTCTAAGCGCTCGGGCAAAATTCCAGAGACGGCAGATGTTAAAAGATACCCTGAACGCCTGAAATTATAGGGGAAGAAAAGACATCGCCATTATTCCGCGCAGTGAAACGAAGCTGGTTAAAGGTAAACGATATCGCCAGGTGCGCCGGTGTCCGCGTGCGAGATGTCCGTACCGCAGGTGGAAAGAGAGAGAGAGAG
>NC_089776.1:2613208-2675708 GCF_040412425.1 Macrobrachium rosenbergii
ATGGAATTCCTAGATGCCCATTTTGATGCGATTGGATTATTGATAGGAAATTGATTTAGGAGATGAGGATGGGTACGTCCAGATGTTCGAGTGCAAACATGTACACATGTACACACACACACACACACAACGATAACTGAAGGGTTGACACGCCTGAAGTCACTCTCTTCACAAGGAAAAAGATGTATATATATATAATATAAATATATATATATATATATATATATATATATATATATACATGTATATATATTCATATATATATATATATATTATATATATACTATATATATATATATATATATATATATATCATATATATATATATATATATATAATATATATATATATATATATATATATATATATATATATATATATATATATATATATATATATATATATATATATATATATATATATATATATATATATATGTATATATATATATATATATATATATATATATATATATATATATATATATATATATATATATATATATATATATATATATATATATATATATATATATATATATATATATATGATAAGCCATATATATATATACAGTAACAGTGATAAGCAACTGCCAGCAACTGCTAACTCACACATACTCCTGTAACTCACACTAAAAATATTAGCCAGCACCGGGCCAAGAGGACGCCCCATTGCCATTCTGTCAACCTGTACATAAGCCATAGCATTAAAAATGGAGGCGGTGTCCTTCACCGCCAATATTAAAACTTTCTCGAAATTGTCGTAATAAAAACCGTGAGAGAGTGTGTCATTATGGTAAAAATCTTACTGAAAATAATCTGTATAGTTTCTTCCACAGGAATATTTGCGACTAAAGCGTCAACATCGAGGCTTCCTACAAGTAGGTCTGAATTCTGACACAAGATCCTCTCCTTCAACTCAAGCGAATTTTTCAAAGTATAGCTGTTAGAAGATAAATCAGCTAACAGTGGCACCACATATTTTGGCAGTTTGTAACTGGGGGTATCATATGATGTTAGAATAGGTCATGTGGGAATACCCTCTTCGTGTATTTTTGGCAGACAGTAGGGATGCCGTAGGAACCTCCAGTGCTTAAAAAATCTCAATATGTATCATTATTGATGACTTTCTGGTCTAATAAGGATCTTAGACGCCTGTTAATCTTGGCGCTCCCTACGACGTCAGTCTCCCTCGTCATGGCCTTTCTTCACACTCCTGGCTGTCCTGTTCTTGGTCCGAGCAAGGTGCCCCCAATTTCCAGTCTCTCATCCGAACTCGTTATTCTCCGGATCTACTTGGCTCCTTATCAGACCAGAAAGTCATTAACAATTATACATATCGAGATTTATTAAGCACTGGAGACTCCTACGGTACTATGTACAATCTGCCAAAAGTACACGAAGAGGGTATTCCCATAAAACCCATTCTAACACCATATGATACCCCAATTACAAACTACCAAAATATGTGATATCACTGTTGGCCGAATTATCTTCTAACAACTATACTTTGAAAAATTCGCTTGAGTTGAAGGAGAGGATTTTGTGTCAGAATTCAGACCTGTTTATGGGAAGCCTCGATGCTGAAGCTTTAGTCACAAATATTCCTGTGGAAGAAACTATACAGATTATTTTCGATAAGATTTTCACCCATAATGACACACTGTTTCACTGTCTTAAGCTTTTCTTTTATTATAAAATAAACTACAATATAATCGGATTTTATGCCTATGTTAGATATATACAGATTTATATTTAGTCAGATCACCAAACTTACATCCTTAATAGACTATGCAAGTTATAAACAGAGCTATATAGCACGAGGTGTCAGTCATGTTTGTTTATGCGTATGCAGCGGCCCCAGCGGACACGGGCAGTCTGTTGACATTTGACACCTGGCACCGGGCTAGGTATGGGAAACTCACTTTTCTTAAAGTTCCAAATTCTTGTTCGGTGTGGGTTAGGTACTTTTGTACGAACTGTGAATTGCATGTCTAGGATACTTCCTTTTAGATCGTAATATTTCGTTGCCAAAGTCAGCCAAAACATCGAACTAACTCGACGTTGTCCGACTTCACAATCGCTCTCACAGCAGTTTCCCCACCAAGCCTGGACTCAACCAAGGTGGGTGTTCCTATCATCTCACAAATACCCTAAGCTATCAAATCCTTATGCATCACATTGCTGTGGTAAGAAGACCGAGCTTCGTGGACGTTGGTTAGTTAAAGACACAGCTTAATTTTCCCAAATCAGTGCATTAATTATTGCTCTGACCATATAATTTTCTAGGTAGTCTTGCTTGACACTGCCAAGTTTCTATGCAGCCTCTGGCTGTAGCAACAACAAAATGATTTTCCTGAAGCGCAGTGTAGTGTAGCACTGTCGCTTGACCTTCACCTATCTCTGTTGTCAGTGTTGACAACTCTTGTCAATCTCAATCAAGATTTACAAAAAGATGATTGCAACATGCAAGTTAATGACGTGAATGCCCTGAATCATGGCTGAATGGTACGCTAAACACACACAAAAATATATATATATATAAAGCCTATTACTTAGCAGTGGTTATCTCATACGTTTAGGTCAAAGCAGTGGGTGGTAGCCTGTAAGCGTGAGGACCTACTGAAGAAGGACTACCTGTATAGAAATGAAAATTGCACCCCATGTGAAGCACATTTTCAGGAGACACAATTCATGTCCCAAAAGAAAGATAAGCTGGTATGGAATGCTGCTGTTCCATCAATTTTCCCACGGTTTGACAGAAACACAAGAACACAGAAGCCACCAAAAGAGAGGATCCTGGTTGAAGATGACAGAATGCTGAATTTATCTCAGAAAGTAATGTTATAAAATAAATTGCATTTAAGTAAGGGTTGAAGTCTGGCCCATTTCTGTTGCCATAATTTTGACAGGTGTAAGCTGTCCTCTGAGGAGGTTGACTGCCATAACATGAACTGCCTACGTACCTGTTTAAATAAATGTCACTGATATTGCACACGTGCATGTTTTCATTAACACTGCAGTGTTTGACCTGAAAGAGCGACAGTATTTTGGCTGTGAATGCTCTTTAGGCCAGGAAATGCAGTATGAGTGATGGTGAGGCTGTCAGACTGGCCCAGTCATGCATTCAAATGTCTCTTCCACACTAAAGGACGGTAAAGTAATGTATGTCTCTCCTTTCAACCCATCAAAACATCGAAAATATGTATATCACCTTAAATCTGCTGTCTACAGTGCTCTACAGTTATGGATCTATGGACTAACATGCTTTGCTGCCTACCAAGCTAATAGTTATGCCCCACGTCCTTGCTGCACTCCTTGCCCTAAATGTCAATGAACACTGAGTTCTGTTATAAGCCAATTGGAATCCTGTTAGTTCTGCGGCTGGATTTATAGGCTGTCATAAACTTAAACCATTCACAAATGAAGTACCTTTACTGATACTCAAATCTGGTGCAAACAAAACAACCATAGATGAATATCTCGTACATAAAATGCACAAGAAACATGAATTATTCCTTTTGACATCAGTTTTTTCACAATAAAAGCAAAGTTTTACTGGTATTATTTAAGTTGACTACCTTATTGCATTAAAAATTATAAAGCAAATATTCCTTTACGAAAACACCCAATATCTTATCTTTATAGACATTCTTCAGTCGCCACCCATCGTCTGTCCATTTACACTTGAAGGATTGAAACAGTTCTGACCTAGATGTCTTCTTTTTCTCACCCAAATCACATACAGATATCCACTACTAATATCAGCAGACTATTTTCATTCTTCATGTCGCAACTGAAATCTAGGAACCTATACTTTATAAAACTTTGTGCATTTAATCCACATATATCCCAGAGAACCTTTTGAAAATACATATGTATTGGTTTAATTTTCTTTACAGTAGTAATAACTATGTAAAGGATACTCTACTTCCCAAACATTTCACATAAATTATAATTTTTATCTTCAAAATATGTAATCTATGATTAGTCGCCAGAACTCCATGCAACAGTTTAAATAAAAACTCTCTCACTACCGGACAGAACAAAGGTTTGTGTAGTCTCTTCCATATCTCTTTCCAGTTGAATAAAGGGCACAAGTCTTCTACCTGTGGTTTCGCCGCAGGTCTAAGTACTGTATGAGTCTCTTTACTGCTCATGTTTGGGAAATTTTTGTGTTTGCGGAATTTTCTATCGCCATCTATTGCGACTGAATGACAAACATTGGAAGAACAAGACACCTCCTTCATAGGCTCCAGATCCAATAAATAACTCAACTGCATATTACAACAGTACCTGTTAATCCAGCATTTTCTACTACATCCCTTAGAACAATTCTAGAAAACATTGCTAGAATTTTTGCTTGTACATCAGTTATACCTTGCCTAACTGGTCTTTATACCCAATGGGCAACCTTGCCCAACATCTTTATAGACAACGGGCAACCTTGCCTAACTGATCTTTATAGACAATGGGCAACCCTGCCTAACTGATCTTTGTAGACAACAGGCAACCTTGCCTAAATGATCTTTATAGACAATGGGCAACCTTGCCTAACTGATCTTTATAGACAACAGGCAACTTGCCTAACTGATCTTTACAGACAACGGGCAACCTTGCCTCACTGATCTTTTTATGTGAAATTCCTTGCTTAGAAACCTGTTTACACATATTCTGCCTACACTTTTCTTATATAGCACCCTCATCCAATTTATAAATTCGGCTGGGAGACCGAACTTTTCGAAAATCTGAAACACAAAACTGATCTGTATGCAGTCAAAAGCCTCAGACCCATCTAGATTTATCATCACCAAATTCATATCAATATCATTAACATAATAAAAAATATCTCTGATCAAGTTATTGCACTGTATAATTGATCTCCCATCTACCGCACAAAATTGCTCTTGTGATATGAAGGAGTCCACAACCCTTTGCAACCTAGTTTTCAAAACTCTAGCAAAGACTTGATAATCTCCATTCTCGAGAGTTACCAGCCTCCAATTTTCTGTTAGCAAAGGATCACCTTTTTTCCAAACTAACTTGATTACTCCCAAATGTGCTGTGAATATTTAATATCACAGATGCTTCTAATTACCCTCAGCATGCCTTCCTTTATCACCGCCCATAATGTTTTATAAAACTCAATGGGCAAACCATCACATCCAGGGGATTTTTCAGGTTTCATTGATTTTAAAGCCAACCAACTCTCATCTATATTAAACCCTTCCTTTAGTTTTTTCTCGTCTTCCTCCTGTACCATCTTATTACATTTACTTAGAAAATAATTTATTGATTTTACCTGGTCACCTTCCACATAATCAAACAAATTCTCATATAAACTCTTCGTAAGTGATAAAATCAGATTCCAGTCCGTGGTAATGACATTTCCCCGGATTTTCAGTTTCGTAATCCTTGCCCTGCTCGTCCGCAGCTTCTCTCTTCCCAACAACAAAAACGTAGAGACTTTTTCTCCTTCGACCCTCATTTATCCTTTCTTATTTTTTCAACAACTGAATCTCTCTATATTTGTTTCCATGACAGTAATGCATCAAGTGTAGTTTCCATCATCTTGCATGCAACAAATTTACTAATCCACAACTTTTTTGACAACTTCATAAAGAATAATTCCTCTACTTGTACTTTTGCCCAGTCCCACCGTTCCAAAATGTCTACAAACACGCCTTGTTTTTTCTTTATCCTGTTCCAAAATGATAGCAAGGCTTCCCCCCCTTTCCCTCCTCCTCCAGCACAATGTTACTGAGTTCCAAAAATCCTTTTTTACTGGACCAGCACTAACCTTTGCTTTTATCAGCACCATAAAATGATCAGAAGAGTTTATAGGTGCCGTATCTGTATTATAAATATGTTCAAATAAATCCTTTGTATATAATACGATCAATTCTGGATCCATGTTTTTTTTTAACAAACGTAATATTCGGTATACCTTTATATACTTTTAGTCTTAAGGAGTTAATTAAATTTTTCATTGCCTTTGATACTAGAGTGGATTCACTATTACTGCAATATCTTCCGATACCTACACAGTTGAAATCACCAACCAATATTAACCTGTGAGGTCGAGAGCTGTCGCCCGGACCCTCAAGCCCTCCTCACTTGAAAACAAAAACCTACATGCCTCACTGAGACTCTCGGGGAACACAGATCCAGCGCTCCTGATTCAACTGATCTTTTATGCATTTTTCAGAAGCTACTTTATGTCCTTGTCAGAAAAGTAATTACTAATGCATGTAAGGCACTGCAAGCTTCTAACCATATGTATTTGAAAGCTCTTCCTAATTTGCTTATACATTAGAATTGTTACCCATTCTTCAGGTGTGAGAAAACACATCTGACTGTATGTAGACATCCCTCTGTTTTCCTTTAATGTCGAATGCTACTTTTCCGCTCGCAAGAGTTCTTGACCTGTCAGAGATTTTGTCAGTAAATTAGAATACCTGGAACCTGCCTCTTACTCGCACTTCGTTATATACCCATCAATACTGTGTCTTAAAAGTAAAACAAACTAGTCCTGTAAAAATCCTCACTTTCTCTTGTTTCATTTTTACCAGCTGGGCCGTAGACATTTCCCACCAGCAGCTTTCTATCATTATATGCCACATTTATACCGAGAATTCTTCCCTCACAATCCTTTCCGTTGTTGACACTTTTATGTCTTTCTTTTTATCCAGACAGATCATCGTTTCTCCTTTTAATAATGAGGTTGTATTAACTACAGTGTTCTAATATCCACATGAATAATACAAGATCCTTACATTCTCCACATTGTGTTCTTGTATCATCATTATGTCTATTTTATATTTTCTCATTAATGACACCAATTTCATTTGTTTCCCGAGCTCATTTAATTCATTTATATCAAATTCACGCTACCTCGGGAGTATCCCGATGAGGGAATTATCACCGAAGGGGAATTTATAAGTGATAAATGCATTGGTACTGCGGGTCGCGATCCACGACATAGAACTTATCCAGCAACTCCAGTCGACGTTCTACCACTGAGCTATCAAGAGAGGTATAAGTCAATGCCGAGTTTGCTGTACTTATTTTTCCCATCGCAAGCGGGGAAATTGTACTTAGCCTTGGCATTAACCCACCTCCGCTTTGATAGTTCATTGGCACGTTTGGAACATGCAGCTCTTGTTATGAAATTTTTTTATCTCACCGTGATTTATATACAATCATGAAGCTAAAAATGTTGCTTAATATCAAATTCACGCTACCTCGGGAGTATCCCAATAGGGAATTATCATCAAAGGGGAATTTATAAGTGATAAATGGATTGGTACTGCCGGGTCACGATCCCACGACACAGAACTTATCCAGCAACTCCAGTCAACGTTCTATTAAGCGACATTTATAGCTTCATGATTGTATATAAATCATGGTGTGATAAAAAATTTCATAATAAGAGCTGCATGTCCAGCAAACTCGGCATTGACTTATACCTCTCTTGATAGCTCAGTGATAGAACGTCGACTGGAGTTGCTGGATAAGTTATGTGTCGTGGGATTGCGACCCGGCAGTACCAATCCATTTATCACCTATAAATTCCCCTTCGGTGATAATTCCCTATTGGGATACTCCCGAGGTAGCGTGAATTTGATATTAAGTGACATTTGTAGCCTCATGATTGTATACAAATCACAGTGTGATAAAAAATTTCATAACAAGAGCTGCGTGTTCCAAACGTACCAATGAACTATCATGGCGGAGGTGGGTTAATGCCAAGGCTAAGTACAATTCCCCGCTCGCGACGGGAAAAATAAGTACAGCAAACTCGGCATTGACTTATACCTCTCTTGATAGCTCAGTGGTAGAACGTCGACTGGAGTTGCTGGATAAGTTCTATGTCGTGGGATTGCGACCCGGCAGTACCAATCCATTTATCACTTATAAATTCCCATTTGTAGCTTCATGATTGTATATGAATCACAGTGTGATAAAAAATTTCATATATATATATATATATATATACATACATATATATATATATATACATACATACATATATATATATATATATATGTATATATATATATATATATATATATATATATATATATATATATATATATATATATATATATATATATATATATATATATATATATATATATATATATATATATATATATATATATATATATATATATATATATATATATATATATGTATATATATATATATATATATATATATATATATATATATATATATATATATATAATATATATAAATATATATATATGTATGTATATATGTAGTAAACAACATATATATATAATATATATATATATATATATATATATATATATATATCAAAAAATTCACATCGTAAAGCACATCATAAAAACCAAGGTTCAATCAAGAAACATTTGCACATAAAATATATAAAACAAATATATATATAAACTAAGATATATACATAAAAAAAAAATAAAAATTAAATATATAACACAAACATAAAAATATAAAAATATAAGGTGAAATGTAAACTCAGTGCATCTTGAAGCGAGTGGCTTCCCATGTGTCACCCCTCCAGTCAACCTTCATATCGAGGTCGCTTTAACTTGGAAATAATCTACCCCAATTTCCGCCATCACACAGCTGCTCATTCACCCATCCCAAAAATAAAAATAATCCATTCTTGCCATCACACAGCTATTCACATCCCCAAAATAAAACTCCATTCTTAAGTAGCCTTGCATCGTTAACGGCCAGATTCATTTAAAGTCTTACATCATTTAGACCTGCTAAACTCTATTCTCTACAGTAAAGAACCTTTCAAAATACCCATCACATTGACGTAAGATTGTCAGAAAGCATCTTTCCAATTTTGTTTCCTATATCTAAGATGTCTGCGAGATAATGCTGTATTTACATCAATCAAGTATGTTCCTTTTCTCTCCGTTTTATCTTCTGTTTTATACCAAATGTCATTACGTCACTTTTTTCCTCTACTTTTGCCCTTCACCAAGCTTTTCATTTCACTGTCCTGCCACTATGTTCCTTTATTTCTTCTTCCTACATGCCTGTGCCCAAAGGTTAATGGCCTTATTATCAACCTTCTTATCAGTCATATTCTCCTATTTTGTCATTTTCTCTCATTTATTACCAATAACATTTCAGTTGATTACTTAAATTCTTCTTTCTTATGTATATTTTCACCTCCCCAGCGGTAAGATTCTTCTCATGACTTCTGTTTTCTTTCGCTCCAAACAAGCAGCTATCAAATATTCATCCAAAAAGTTCTCTTTCCATGAAATATTAAATTACTCTTTCATCTATTCTGTACTAACACAGGATGTAACAATCTTTTCCCTACCATTTTATATCATCATATGAATATTGTTCCTTTGACGACACTTGCTTCTAATAACCAATTCGCCTTCAGAACGCCTTCCCACAAGACAGCGGCCCTCTGCATTCACTGCAACTGCTTCACTGCCACTTTCCTTTATATTCAAATTACTCAACGTGGCCTCCTTTCGTTCAGAAACCTTTAGGGGGGGTTGGTTCCCCAAGTGCATATCACGTGGTGCACTGTAGGCAATACAAAAGCGTTGTTTGCAGCGTCTCTTCGGCCCCCAGCTGCACCCACCTTTTAGCCTGTTACTTTACCTTCATCCTGGCTTCCTTTCTTCAGTCCTCCTGTCTAACCTCTCTAACTGTTACTTCTTAGTGCAATTGTGGGGTTTCATCCCAGTTCCACCTGTAGATCCATGTACTGCATCTCCTTTATATTTTGGAACTCTTTATCTTGCTGTCCAACCACTCCAACTCCCTCTTTTTATTACATGCTTTTATTTAACTTGACTACTGTGTCTGTCTGTCTGTCTGTTTGGGTCAAAATTTGTAACTCAATTTTTGACCTGTTCCCTTCATCTGATGGACTTGAAATTTTGCATGGTTATTCAATCTCCGTGACAATACAATCTTACGTGATCAGTAGGTCATCAGTGACGTATAGTGACCCTACAATGACCTCTCCCATATCTCAGGATTTGTATGATAATCTTCAGATTTTTCATACCTTATTTGGCTCGGTAGAATAAGTTAATAACCCTACGGATTTTTCAAACTTTCTTTGGGTCGACAAGATATCACGTTCAATTTTTTTTAGTTACAATCATAAATTGGTTACAATTTCTGCCAAAACTAAAAAGTATAAAATAAAAATATATAAAAAAAACTTTTTTAAAACACGCATTTATTAAAATGCACTAAAAAATACAAAATTTATTGAGACACGCCAGGATTTTCTTACAATCAATCATGTCTACAAAAATAAAAGCGTAGGTGCTAAACATGGAAGGAAATACTACAAGAAATAAAAAAAAATTACATTTCTTTTCTTTTAGAATTTCCTTCCATGTTTGGTACCCATGCTTTTATTTTTGTAGACATGTTTAATTGTAAGAAAATCCGGTTGTGTCTAAAAAACTGTTTCGTACATTTTAGTGCATCAAAATGCTTAAAATATTATTTTTTTTTATTTTTTACTTTTTTTTACTGTTTGATGCTTGGCTTGACAGCCTAAATCCCATCAATCTTTCACTATCATACGTCGTGGTTCCTAGACCTTGCACCTTTACTCTGACAACATTTTCTTTCGCTGCCCTGAACATCACAATAAAACATTCCCTTCCCCAAACATCCTGCAGAATTGCCATCATGACTAAAGTTCCCAATATCCTTCTCTATATCACACAGATAAACCAGACAGTGTTACTCTTTGTCGTTCATATTCATGAACACCGAGCCCTTTCACTTTGGCATAAAAAAATTCCAAATCATCCACTTTCCACCCATTAAACGCCTATCATTGTCATATATTGCTTCTCTACTGAATGGCATCCGGAAATGTAGAGCGCTATAATTGTACTTTATTTACTTTACGTTGATAATCAACGTGGGTACGGTGTAAAGAATTGCAAATGCTGTGCCAGGCCATTTATTCACTTCCACGCGACGCAGAGTAACTAAAAATATGCAGCTTTATTTTCCAGCATTCGCAGGAAAGAGAAATCTGCACTGCTCTCGGGATGGAAGTTTATTGGCTATAGAAGAGGCATCCTCTGCCATTAGGAAGTTACAGCCATCCATTGAGAACATATTTGTCTTAGTAAATGGAGCATGAGACTCCAATCTACAGGCATTCCGAGTTTACATACATATATACATACATATATATAAATATATATAAATATATATATATATATATATATATATATATATATATATATATATATATATATATATATATATATATATGTATATATATATATATATAAATATATATATATATTAACTTTATCACATACACAATTGTTCTGTGTTTATAGAATGTGTGTGTGGTGTATATTTTTATTCATATATATATGTATCCAGTTTGAATAGGTACATATAATATATATATATATATATATATATATATATATATATATATATATATATATATATATTGTTGTTGTTAGTCTCTAGTCATTTCTAAAAAGTCAAGTTCCTAGCACAGTGCAACCTAGAAATGAAATGGTAGAATTAACACTACACAGAACTTTCAAGTTGATGTAAGTGTGCAAATGAAGAATGCTTTGAAAAAAAGTTCACCAGTTAACTCCTTTATAAATAAAAAAAATTAGGCCTAGAAATTATGGTATAAGATTGAACTCATTTCTCCTCTCCGGTTCAGAATAAAGATTATTAAAGCTCTTCGAAACTGAACATTTGTGCTGCCGAATGTTGCCTCTGTCCATTGTTAATCTGCCTTTTCCCTTCTGTGAGACTTGATGTTGAGAACCTCACTGAATCTAGGTGTGTTCAACTCCGTCTCTCTATTTTGTCTCTTCTTCAATGACCAAAATGCATTACCCTTTCTCACACCTGCAAGTCCAAGCTACCTTGCTTCAGCCATGTGAAGTCCTTTGCATTTGTTTTGTTTCTCTTTCCAACAACCTCACAAAAGCCCTTTGACTATTTAGATTACTGTCAACAGCTTCACAAAAGCCCTTTGTGGTCATTTGACTGTTTAGATTACTGCTTCCATATGTGGTTTTTTCTTCAGTTCTTGTAGTTGGTTTTCTTGGCATGAAGGTAGTCTTTCTGTTTCTTGTAGCGGTACATCAGTTGTTCAGCGACAGTTTAGTTCCTTGAAACTCCTTGGTCAGTCACCGTCTGGTCGTATCGATGACTTCTCTCCCACAATTTATGAATATTCTTTTTCTTAAATCCCTTTATCCGCAATTTTTACAAAATGTTGGTTTATTGCTTTCTGAGGATTGTGTGTGCCATATATGATTCTTCCTTATTGCTTCCTGGTTCCTTCACTGCTGGACTTCACGAGAGCATTAACTTTTCATGATTTGCCTGAAGACTTTTGGGTGTTCCTGCATTATTATTTGGTCCTTTTCTTGTATTTTCCCTTTATTTTCATCAGTTTTAGTGTTTATAATCAGAAGGTCTTCAGAGCTTATGCAGCCAGAATTAGAAGGAAAATAACTGAGTTTATTTCAAAATGAAAATAAAAAAAGTATTGTCTTTAGATGGACTTACAGCGCATGGTTTGAGATTCTTTGTTCAATTCTTACAGTTTTCACTAGTATTCTATGATTAGATTATACTAAAATTACGATAAAATACTTATAATGTTTTGAAAAAGGAAGAAAACTGAAAAAAAGTTCAAGTGTTCAGCACTTGACAGCAAAAGTTGTACGTCCCACATCGACATTTACACGTTGAGTCAGTAAAAATGCAGAAAACCGGATCACTTATGAATTTAATATGGTGTGTCTGCACTCATACAAAAAACATTTCATAAAGACATGTTTATGACATTTACATCACAAGCAAGTTGAAAACAAGTCAGTAACCTCAAGTTGTGGAAGAATCTTTGGCAAGGTTACTGGATGATCGCATGAAGCACTGGTTGGGACTTCAATACTAAAAGTGGCTCAAGCTGATTTGTAGTCAACCTGCTTTGTGATTGTGTTAGTGTTACTGTGTGACTGTTGGCCCAAAACAGTCATGTCAATACTTGTATTACATATATTTGAATGATTTCTGATATTAGGAAAATTCTGTTGGAAATCTCAACTACTCTAACACCTTTATGGATTGTTTTGGATCCACTGTGAAAACTCTATCTTATGCTTTTGGGCAGATCTCTCTTGTGGTTAATTTTTTGTATTAAAATGACTTGCAACATGTTATGTTTTTTCAATGTCAAAACTAATATCGTTATGTTTTTATATAGAACTGACATATACAGTATATATATATATATATATATATATATATATATATATATATATATATATATATTTTTTATATATATATATATACACACACACTATATATTATATATATATATATATATACTATATTCTTTTTATGATAATACATATATCCTCCTATAATTTTGATATATATACTCTTTTATTTATCATGTGTTATATGTAATGATAGTGATTGCTGAAGTGTCATATTTAGTTTGGCATCAGATCTCAAAGGAACTAATGATTTAAATAACTTAATAGCGTAATTTAGAATTGATAATACAATTTTAATAGTAATGTAGTATGGGCAACACGTGTGTGTGTGTTCAGCGAAGACTTGTTTAATTTTAGTTGTCATCAGTTGAGATAAGAGAGAGCGCTTTGTTTTGGGTTAACGCGAGGACAGTTTGGAATAACAACTGCAGATTCGTTCAGGAAATCAAGTCAGTTTTTCATCTTGTTTATAAAACATGTCAATCATAATTGGCCGATTGCAGTATGTTTCGATCATGTAGAGATTTCTGTAAAAGATTCGTCCCGTACGAGCATAAGACGAGTGATTTCGCATTGTTACTGCATTGCTTTGATCACGTATGCCGCTTTGAGAGAAAGAGTAACCTGTCCCGATTGCGTTCTAAACGTTTGCTGGGAGTGACGTCACCTCCTTGCTTCTAGAACTTTTCTCGTGTTTCGTACCCAAAATGCCTTAATGACGTCATGTGACTGTTGAATTTTTACTGGAATCCCCAAAATCTATTCATTCTGATTTCCGAGACCGATCAGTTTGGTTCCCTCTCTCTCTCGTTCTTAAAAAGAGATTACTTTTAACGTAGTATATTTGTGGTCACTGGTGTTGGCATTAACTTTTGAGATCTGAATTTAGTAAAATTATTTAATTTGTAATGGCACCCAGTAGAAAGTGTGTTTAGTGAAATTAGCACAGCTGCAAAGGGATTATACAGAGGTTTTCACAAGTTTGTGTAAGGTAACATGAATTTTACTTATTAATACCATGTTATAATAAGTTAGGGAAATTTTGCCTTTGTGAAATTATTATTGATAAATGTTTTGTGGAATTGTCTGTGTTCTTGTGATTGCACTCTCTTCATATTTTCACATTTTTTATGTTTGTGATGTAACATTTATTTACATAACATTTTATATATATCTTGGTAATTTAACATTGCAAACTTGATTTAATTTTTCATTTATTAAGATTTTCTTTTCAAATCTTGAGTAATTTTTGATAGTTTAAAATTTTCTTGATTAATTTAAATTCCTGATAAATTAAAGTTTTTGTGAATTAGTTTTGTTTCATAATTAAGTTTTGTTATTTTCAAGTAACAGTTAATTTTTCAGACTGTGAATTCTAATTATAAATTTTGAATTTAAAAATAAATTTTTGTGTTTAATAGGATTAATTGTGTGTGCATAAGGCAAAGTGATAAACATGTTTTGTTCTTTTAGTTTAGCTAAACTGAGTTAAGACCAGGGAAACAGTTAAAGTTATTTGATGGAGTGATGCCCTTTTGCTCTAGAATAGTTCTAGTTTAATTGTTGATACCTCACACACATTCTGATAAACTGAGTTTGATTTTTTCAAGTGACTAATAAGTTTTTAAAGGGATCACTGTTACCTTTAGAGTGCTCAGTCGTAATTCTTATTGTTATGAGAGCTCTGGTATCTGGCTGAGTGAGGTATATTTTTGAATTTTTAGATTAGCTGTGTAATAACCAGGTACTTGGTAAGCATCGTGACAATATATAGTGTATCTAAAGCTAAGATGATCTGAAAATGCCTTAAGAAGTGCGAAAATAAAATGAACTCTTCCACGAGATGAAATATCGCAAAATTTCAAGAGAAAGAAGGATATGAATGGAATATACATGGAGTAGTGCAAGTAATAATTCCTAAAAAAACAAATAAACATAATCCCAAAAAGAAATTATTGAGAAAAATTGAGAAAAAAAAAAATGATTAACGGTAACAAACATGTGGATGACTATTGCAACGCGATGTTGATGTCTAATGCCATGTGACAGAAGGAATCTACAGGAATGGAATGAAGGTGGCTTCATCTCTGAGCGAGAATATGAGGAGCAAATGATGACGGTGGCTCCAGCGACCTGGATGGAGGAACTCCGGCAATTGTCTCTGCTTCTCGTGGTAATGGCAATGACGCCCTCAGTCACTGGGAATGGTAAGTTGTTCGACTGTTTTTTTGACTGGTTGGATGTTGTTAAACCGTATGTCTTTGTATCTTGAGAGAGAGAGAGAGAGAGAGAGAGAGAGAGAGAGAGAGAGAGAGAGAGAGAGAGAGAGAGAGAGAGAGAGAGAGAGAGAGAGAGTGTTATTACTTTGTCCATTTTTTGGCCTTGTTAGGTACCAGGATTGCGCAGAAAGTTAGCTGAAGGTCCACATTAAATTTTGACCAAGGTGGGTTTCGCTGCTCTCAGCAAGTGGTTACATTTTGAGAGGCAGGGGAGACCGACCTTTGAGGAGAAAGGAGAGACCACACAGAGGTGCATTTGCAACACTGGCGGAGGTTTTCTGTCTGCGAACGGTTTTGTACACGTTAACTGCTACAAAAAACGAATGCCTGTGACAATCTGTAAACTTGTTCATTCTGTTGTTGATGAGAAATTGGGATTGATGGGCAATGTGGATACTGACTGATTGATTTTATGAAATTTAGGCTGGCAGTCCTGAAGAGATGCAGAAAATAAAGGCGTTGAAGTTCAAGGGTCGAAAGGTAGAACTGGGAGAAAAACCTGCACTATGAAATAACAGAGAGGATGGACAGCAAAGCTGAAGAAAGGAACCAGGAATAGAGGCAAAGCAAAAGGTTAAAATATCGGTACAGCTAGGCCCCGAAGGGATGCTGTGCACACCCTTCAGAAATGCTGGCAGTTCATCACGAGTGGTGCGTTGACGGTGCTACCCCTTAATGGGGAAAATGTGAATATTATCTTCCTTTACAACGTAGTAAACGATGAAGAGGTTACTAAGAAGAATAAGACATACTGTATGAACTGTATACCATACATTCCTGAGTCCACAGATCATTAAAATGAAACTGGAAGCATAAACATTATCCAGTGACAACTGTAGTATATCTGTTACATGTTCAGGAAAAATTCACTGAACTGCTAATTGACTTGACAGCTATGAATTTAACTTATTGCTAATATTTCTTTCATCGTGTAATATCTACTGAATTCCTATGCAGACTTTTTTAAAGAAGATTAACGTGTTTTTTTTTTTTTGCAGTACTAAAGTTTATTCCGATAAAGAGCAAGATATATTCATTATGAGAACGTGAAGGCGCAATGCAATTCTCGTAACTTTGTTTCCTTAGCTTCTAATCAAGTTAATCTCATTAATGCATTACAAACAGAGCAACGCGACCTGGTGGGAAGAGAGGGTGATGATACAGGGAATATCCATAGGAAATGAATAACCGATCTAAATGTTACACAAACATTCCTGGCGGTAAAATAACGCACTTTTATTTATTTATCAGCATCACGGAACCGCGTTTACCATTTTGAATGATTTACGAATGGTGAAGCATCCATAAGTCTCAAAACCAAGTGGAATAATTCTATGGAGTATATGAACGCAGGGTATGTGTCTGTGTAATCAATGAAATTGTACAGACTCACACCTGGCATCTATATACAGCCGACGGCTGTGTTGCGTCCGCTATATAGCTGTCGTACATTGTGTGAAGATCACTAAGAAATGCGGTGCTTCGAGGACGAAAATCCCATGAACATTCGTGAGATAGCAGATGGGACAAAAGATCCCATATGTATATATATATTAGATATATATATATATATATATATATATATATATATATATATATATATATATATATATATATTATATATATATATATATATATATATATTATATATATATATATATATATATATATATATATATATATATATACATATATATATATACATACATATACATATATATTCTTAATTTTAAAGGATCTTACAGATCAGTATATTAGGATGATATGCAACTTACCTTAATTTCCACAAAAATCTGGACTCTGGCCTTGGGGACAGCTAAAATCATAAACAACAAAATATGCCTGAAAGGCTACTTCATGGAGGAAGTGATTAGATAAACTCTGGGGTTTAACTTAATTCGTTATATTTCCAAACGAAAACACATCGAAAGAATGATAGTGTAATTCTGGGATAATGAGGCGAAAGCAAATGACAGGAATTTCCTGGAGGGGGCAGATTGGGTTCTCTCTTTAAAGTTGTTGATAATGAAGCCACGAGGGCCGCTACACACACGAAGCGACACAGCTCCACGGTTGGGTAGTCCTGTCCAGTCGAACACTTACAGTGACTTAACTGGACTAACACTCATAATGAAGGAATTGGGGAATTGCACAGAAGAGGCCTAGACTGGACTCGATTCCTGTGACTCGAACATAAAACGATTACATTCTCGTAAATGCTTTGCAAATTAAACAGCACAAAATATAAAGCAATACAGGTCTCACTGTCATTATATCGCACTATGAAACGAAAGGAAAACAGTGGGAGGAAAACAGCGAATGTGGCTGATGAAAAACCTTAAATCCTGGTACTTTACCTTCTTTAGGCGCCAGTTTTCTTAGAGTGGCAAGCAAACTAATTCACATCAAAGTTACTGTGGATACTGCTCCGTCACGTGTCCTGCATAGCAGGTTAATGAGCAAGGGAATGCAATTCTGAGAGTTAGCTTCTCTGTCCAGGGTCCTTTATAGCTTCGGAAGTTACAACTTTCTCTTTCTAGATGGCATTGTGATCACGCTGCCCACGTGGGAACTGCAGTCAGCATGGTTTCAAATTCAACATGGTGGAATGCATGCGATCAGTCCACTGGCCCAACTCATGATGATTAGCTCTGGTCGATCCATACTCAAATTTAGGATTTCTGACAGCACTTTGGACAAGAAAGGGGTTTAAAGCTGTTTTCCCCCCAAAAAGGTGGTGGTGAGAGTTTTTAGGGGTGAATTTCTTACAGTGAATCATACTAAATTTATCTTATTTAAGTACTTAGTTCTTTTTTTACTAAATTAGTTTGGGAAGGTGGTGAGAGGAATATTCTAATAATATATATATATATATATATTATATATATATATATATATATATATATATGTGTGTGTGTGTGTGTGTGTGTGTGTATGTGTGTGTGTAAATGACAAAATCAACAAAGAAAGAGAAACAATAGAGTGCTGCAAGCCTTTTGACTTCTTGTCCTTTACTTAGTACTGAAGAGTATACAAATAAGTTTACAAAGAAGCCTATAAATGACAGATGGGGATTATAAATGAAAATATCTACCTGGAACCCATCACAGTTGAAGAATTAGTAGACCCACCAAAACAGGGGTTAATATTTAAGAGGTTTTACAAAGGATTAGGCCCAACAGCTCAGAGGCAGGAACAGGACAATTAAAAGATTATACAAGGAAGGTGACTGATAACTCAAAAATTTTATAAAAGTACTACTTACAATTCTCCTTTTTGGTAAACAATAATAATTTTGCATAGAGCATGTAATATATATAAATATATATATATATATATATATATATATATATATATATATATATATATATATATTACATATGGATACATAGAAAAACATGTATGAGGTATCTAATTTTAATTAAGTCAGTGATTTTATCTTTTAGGGTTATCCTTGAACATTTTACTAATAATAGGTCCAAATAATACAAGCCAGTGATAAGGTTGAAATTACAACTGGAAGTAAGCTGTATAATAGTGATTCTAAAAAGATTTTGTAAAGAGACATCCTTTGACCTGGCAATCACTCAGCTTTCAGTCCAGTTTATCCAGTGAGAGTTTTCACTTAAATGAATGAATATAGCATTGGATGTTTGCCCAGTTTTGATAGAATACTTATGCTTTTTAGTCTGTACTTCTAAACCTCACAGGATTAGGCGATATAAAAAGAGGTAGTCCAGCATGGAATTTTTATATTATGTTATTGTTTTCTTAGGGCTATTTTTTATTAACATTCTTTTAGTGTATTATTAAAGGAAAAGAAGTTGACATTAAGAGATTTAAAACATTTTGTTTTCAAAACTACTAAATACAGCCGCGAATGTTCAGGGTTTTTCTCCATGTTACTTCACTATAAAAGTTTCTATGTTTTTAAGAACATTGCTCATTGTCAGTCCCCAGTGTTTGGATAAATCAAGGATTTAGGAAGCACGGGCACAACAGCGTAAGTGATTCAAAACTGCAGATATCCAATGCTATATTCATTAATTTAAGTGAAAACTCACGGGATAAACTGGACTGAAATTGTGTGATTGCTGTGTCGAAAGACTTCTTCGTGAAATATTTAAGAATCCACTATTACAGCTTACTTCCAGTTGTAATTTCAAACTTAGCAATGGCATGGCTATTTAATCTAGTATTAGTAAAATTTTCAAGAATGACATAAAAGATTAAATCACTGACTTAATTACAAATTAGTTACCTTATTTATATTTTCTATGTATTCTTATGTTCAATATACATTATATATATATATATATATATATATATATATATATATATATATATATATATATATATGAAATTTTTATCACACTGTGATTTATATACTTTCACGAAGCTACAAATGTTGTTTACTATAACATTCTCGCTACCTAGGGAATATCCCCGATGGGGAATGATCACCGAAGGGGAATTTATAAGTGATAAATGGATCGGTACTGCCGGGTCTCATCCATTTATCACTTATAAATTCCCCTTCGGTGATCATTCTCCATCGGGGATATTCCCGAGGTAGCGTGAATTTGATATTAACATCATTTGTAGCTTCATGAATATATATATATATATATATATATATATATATATATATATATATACATATACATATATATAATATATATATATATATACATACATATACATATATATAATATATATATATATATATATATATATATATATATATATTATATATATATATATATATATATATTATATATATATATATATATATATATATATATATATATTATATATATATATACATATATATATATATATATATATATATATATATATATATATATATACATATATATATATACATATACATATATATATATAATATATATAGAGCCTCGATGGTCGTAGCAAATCTATCCGTTGATTACATGTTGTAATCCCGGGATGTCACACGATAGCAAAAGTGTCCGCTCTGACTTCAATGCCATGATTTGAACTCACGCCACAGACTTCACGGTCTCAAGTTGCTGCTGTAAACTTGATTGAGCTATCGAGGCTCTATATATATTGGTATATATATGTATATGTATATATATATATATATATATATATATATATATATATATATATATATATATATATATATATATATATATATATATATATATAATAAGATTAATAAATAAAAAGTTATTTAACACTTTCTAAACATAATAAACATCTCACAATGTTCGAACTTCGTTCAGTAATCTTCTCGCTGTTGAAGAAAGTGTTAAGCAGCAGTGTAACAGCACGCTGTTGAATTAAGCGATGTCATAGGCAAAGTCGAGACATGTCTACTTCGTTAACAAAGTCCTTCAAAAGAGCAGCATTGCAGTTATTCCCATACAGTCGGGAAAGCACGGTAAAGAAGAAGAAGAAGATATATATATAATATATGGTATATATATATATATATATATATATATATATATATATATATATATATATATATATATATATAGCAGTTGTTACATA
Source organism: Macrobrachium rosenbergii (assembly GCF_040412425.1). NCBI lineage: Eukaryota > Metazoa > Arthropoda > Malacostraca > Decapoda > Palaemonidae > Macrobrachium > Macrobrachium rosenbergii. Next base: position 2,634,320 of record NC_089776.1, read on the forward strand.
TATTATTATTACATATATATAGCACATATAGTTCAAAGTCAAGGGCATGAATACTCTGAGAGTTCATACTTTGTGCCAGCCTTTGAGCAGCCAGATTACAATCACATAATAGAAATTCTATCAAACAAATGAATACAGTTACGAATAAAGCAAAACTGAATATAAAATATATAAAATGTCTTATTTGTGTTATTTCAATACTCTCTAATGGTTTTCGTGTAGATTTTCGTGAATGTATTGCTAATAACAACACATTTTAGTAAATAGTAATAAAATTAAAATGCATGTTTATATAGCTTCAGTCGAAAATCATTAAAGTTCTTCATTCACATGTCCAGTTATTGCGAACTAGCATGTCGATTCAACGAATGTTGTTATAAGAATTAATGCCAGTTATTAGGCTCTGTGTCTCACTTTCACTAGTTGAGATTCACAGCTTCACAGCCTGGAATGCCAGATGACATGTCACAATGAGCTGTCCATGATCTGAATGTTGACTCACACACACGACAGAACACGCAGCATCGTGTGCTGCATGCAACACACTTTGTTTCTCATAGTCCACATATGCGTGTGCATATATATATATATATACATATATATATATATAAGGTATATATATATATATTACATAGATATATTACACAGTATAATATGTTCATTATCAATAAAAGTATTTTTCAGTCACTAAGTCGAGCTAGTTATTTTCCAGAAGATAAATGGCCTTGAACTGGTATGATGTAGCAAAGTGAATTTAGCATTTCAGAAATACTTATATAACACTGTTATTTTACTACAGGTAGGCCTTCGTTGGCCGAGTCGATTGAGCTGATCGTCAGTCGACGGGCCGGAGTTCACTTTCTTCGGCCGGCCGACGAAGAGTTGTGAGATTTGCGACAGAAATTACTTCTCGTTATAATGTGTTCGATTCACAACATTGGTCCCGTTGTTGTTCACCGTTCCAGTCACGCAAAATAAAGTTCACTGCCAGCCTTGGGGAGAGTTGTTAACGCCAGTGGGTAGAAACTGTGCAGGTACTTAATTTTTATCAGCTTAGGTGTTCAGATATTCATACAGGCATTTGTTCTTTTTGTGTTGTGAGAACGCATTGTTCTTTGCATGCTTAACACGATTGCTCGAACGATGAGGACGAAAATCATCGTGACACTTCTTAGTCATCTAGAGATAAACACTGAACGATGAAATGAGACATAATGAAGTGATGGTTATTTGAACTGGTTCAACCGAATAGGAATTACGTAGCATTGGTTGGCTGGTTGTTTATGTGACATTTCGTTGACTCAATATGCCGATTTCAGACGGAATTTATGTTGGATATTTATACAATATTGTTTCGACAGGTTTATGACACGCAATTTTTTTTTTTTACGCAGATCTTTGCCTGTTACTATAATATTAAATGTGGTGTTGTTATATACAAATATATTCCGTTTCAAACAGAAATTGGCCAGAATTGTTAGCCAAATGCGATCTAATACAGCTTGCCTGCCAGAGACTGCACAGCATGTCGCAGCTGTAAGACTTTCTAAACATACTTCGCAAATTCATAATGTTTATTTTATCATTAATGAAGACAAGCCGGAGAGCATAGACAAAGAAGTCGATATATTGGTCATTTCTTTTGTTGATGTAAAGATGACAAAAGGTAACATAGTAGCGTCTTTCTTTACTCATTTCAGTCGACATTTCAAATCCCGATGGTCCCCGGAAAGAGGCCGTCAGGCCGACTTCAATGACGATACTTGTTCGTCGATTCGTTCTGCCACAGCAAAGGAACTGCTTGTAGTCAGAATAATTCTGACTCGTTGAAAAGACAATAGCTCATGTTGGTTACAGCAAGAAATAGTGAATCGGTAGCAAACAGGGCTCGAATTTCATCATTCATATCATCGGTCTTCCCGCAGGAATCACCTGCTCGTGTTATTCGTTTGCCATGCTATGAATCCGCTTCAGAGCCAGCAGCGGCAGCCTGCTTTTGTGTCACGCAGCCATTTTTGAAGCACACAAAGACAGAACACGCCGTGATTTTGGCCAGATTTGTTAGCTCACAGCAGAATAAAAGAAGAAAACGATGGTACAGATTTGCTTAAAACGGTGATAAGAAAATAGATATATACGATTAAAATTATATGGTAATCATTAGTAAGACATTGAATACATAGACATTTGTAAATGTATATATCATTCGAATATGATTGGGTTCATATTGTACACTATTGTGTTTAAAATATATTGTATATTTTCTTCAATAAAAGCAAAAAGAGATATATTATAGTAAACTGAATATTTCGAATGGAATGTCGCTTCTGCGACAGCGAATATTTCTGGCATGACTGCGAATACATCGTTGATTTATATTCAGTTTTATGTGTCGAGTTAACAGATAGGTGTTATGATGTTTAGTAAGGACGCACTTTCTTTAAAGTTACGTTTACTGCAATAGTTATGTGATGAGCAGTGCATGCTATCGCATTGGAAAACTTGTTATTTCGACATAAATGAAAAAGTTCTACATAAAAATGAATGATAACATTCATAAACAGCCGATAATGAACGAATTAAATTATCAGCCAACCAGCCAGCAGCACAACAACGAGTTAATTCACGTTCAAATGTCGATCATCGTTGCATCCTCAACATAGCAACAACGCGCCTCTCATGCTGTTGCAGGGATTACAGAACAAAATGTCTGACAGCCTGTGTACCTTTTCATGTATACACACAGCCACTGAATAAATGCAAACATAGCTTTATAAAAACAGATTTAAATACATATTAGTTAAGGCAAAGCTTGTTTGAAAATTACATGACAATATTATCACGTATTTAGCGTAGGCCTGCAGATGGGAATGGTAGTGCAATAAATAAATAAGTGGAAAGATGATTTCACACAATGTTTATTATCAGTCACTTACTGGGAATAACTGGCACTAAAGAAAATATAGTTTAGTATACTTTTCAGTTACTAGTATAGTTTCTGAATTAGCACAAATTGGCTTAATATTTATAAATACTGTATTTACATAACAAAATTGACACACACATTTCATACATATACAAATGCAGCATACACCTTTGTTATAAACCACAATTATTTATAAGATACAGCAGCAGCAGTTCGAATACCACTGTAAATAAAGTGCTTTTCTGTTATATTTTCTTCTTTGGTGCAAGTTATTCCCGAAGTAGAGTGAACTGAATATGAAACGATATTAGTGGAAATCATCTCCCTTGTTTATTTGTGCACACTACCATTCCCATCACAGGGCTACGTAAATGCATGATAATATTGTCATATGAGAAATTTTCAAACATGAAAACTTGCCTTAGCGCAAATATATTATTTAAAAATCTGTTTTCTCAAAAGCCTGTAACCAAAAGTTTTGCATTTATTTCAATTAACAATGTGTGAATATACATGAAAAAAGGTACACAGAAGATGTAAGACGTTTTGTTTGTATGACTCCCTGCAACAGCATTAGGAGTGCATTTGACAAAAACCTGGCCATAAGGCGTTCCTCTTGAATGGCAACACGTGATTAGATTCTGAGGGATGGAAATGCAACTTTTGATGAGAATCGACCCTTTGGTTGTGGGATTACCTGTTGTTTGTGCCTTTCGAAGCAGTTTGAGGAACCTATTAAGATTTAATTCTGTCTATTATCAATTTTATTTATAGAATGTTATCATTCATTTTTATGTCAGAAGACTTTTACCTCATTTAATGTCAGAGATGAATAACAAGTTTTCTCCAATGCATTAGCATGCCTGCTCGTACATAACTATTACAGCCAAACATGGCTTTAAGGGTGCGTCCACACTACACTACAAACATATCATAAACACATATCTGTTAACTGGACACACTGCAAAAAAAAAAACTGGAATACAAATCCAATGTCATTTCAGTCCTTTATACTTAGAAATATTCACTTTTGTCGCAGAAACACCAAGCGTTCCATTCAGGAATATTCCAGTTTATATAATATATCTCTTTTTTTTACTTTTATTAGAGAAAATATACAATATTTTAAATTTTTAATAGTATTACAATATGAATTTAATCAAAGTTGACTCAACTTTACCAAAAACAAATATAATTTTATCGTACTCATTCGGGCTGACAAATATTTTATCATGTACATTTTACAAATAATCTATGTATTTCAATGTTAATATTTTTCTGTAGTTACCCATATAAGATTTTATCAGTATATATCTATTTTTCATTATCCTTGATTTTATAAACCGTCTAATACCATCGTTTTCATCTTTTATTCCTGCTTTGTGGGCTAACCAAATCCCAGCAAAATCACAGCATTGTTCCTGTCCTTTTTTATTGTGCTTCAAAATCACATTCGTGACTAAAAGTACCCATACTGTCTAAGAATAAGGTTCTCTTTTCTCAGATGGTAAACCCAGTCCATACTGAAGCTGAAACGGAATGATTCCTTCTGGGAGATGATGATTATGAATGATGAAAATTCGAGGCCCTGATTTTGCTTCACCGGTTCTGTTTCTTATATAGTAACATGAATATATTAGTTATCTTTTCAACGAATCAAGTTATTCCCTGACTATAAGCGAGTTCCTTTTTCTTAATGTAGAACTGAATCATTGAACAAAGTATCGTCATTGAGAATCAACACGGCGTAGTTCTTCCGGTTAAATCAGTTTGAGAATGTCGATAAAAGAATGAGAATAAAAGAAAGAACACTTCTGTCATTACTTTTAATCGTCTTTGCATCCAACAAAGAATATTAAGCCATATCGACATTTCTTTAATCTATGCCTCCGACTGCTCCTACAATGATAAAATCATTTCACTCAGTCACTGGTAGGAATTTATGAAGCCTGTTTAAGAAGTCGCCCTATGCAGGATATGAAGTAGCTTCAGGCGAGGTGGAAAATATGTCGTCCTTATTTGCTATTCTAATAATTCTAATAATTTCTGTTTAGATTTTGTGGAATGTATTTGTATAACAACACCACATTTTAATGTTATAGTAACAGAACTAAAGGATCTACGCATTAAAAAAAATTGCGTGCTCATATAAAGCCTGTCGAAAACCAATATTAGTTCTCATATCAACATAAATTTCCGTCCTATGTTGGCTGGGAATCCAGCATATTGGATTCAACGAAATGTCACATAAGGTAACCAATAACCAATGCTACATTATTCAGGTCTCAATTCTATTCAGTTGAGACCAGTTCCATTAACCATCCTTCATTATCTCATTTCATCGTTCGGAATTGTTTATCTCTAGATGAGCTAAGTGTCAATACGGTTTTGTCCTCATGATCGTTCGAATACTACGGAAGTCGTGTTAAAAATATCATACAAAGGACAATCATTGCTCAGCAACTACAAGAGACAAATGCCTTCTTGTGATATCTGAATTTTGTTGGCCAAAACAGTAAAAGTTAAGTATATCTAGTTTTACTAATTCCACTGAGCTGATTAACAGCTCTCCTAGGGCTGGCCCGAAGGATTAGACTTGTTTTACGTACTAAGAACCAATTAGTTACTTAGCAACGGGACCTACAGCTTATTGTGGAATCCGAACCACATTATAGCGAGAAATGAATTTCTATCACCAGAAGAATTCCTCTAACTTCTTCATCAGCCGGTTGGGGGAACGAACTCCGCCCATCGGCTGACAAACTGAAGCTCAATCGACTCAGCCAACGAAGGGCTACTATAACAGTGAAATATGGTGTTGTTATACAAATACATTTCACAAAATCTGCACAGAAAGGGTCCTTGCCTTCAGAATTATTATCATACCAGTTCAGGAATACATTTTATCTCACAAGAGAGGACTACACTATATATCCTGTACAGGGCTCTTTCTTGAAAGCTGACTTGGAAAATTCCACTTCAAGTGACTGAAAAATACTTTTTATTATTAATGAATATATATATTGTGGTATATCTATATATATATATATATATATATATATATATATGGTATATATATATATGTACACACACACATATATGTGGACTTCTGAGTAGGAATTTGTGTACATGCAAATAATAATGATCTCTTGCGATGTTTGCGTCATTATTATTATTAGTGCTTATATGTTCGAAAGATCATGAGGGGACGAAACCATTGGGGATACCAGCTCATCTAGAGACAAACACCTGGAACGATGAAATGAGATAATGGTTGATGGTTACGGAACTGGTCTCAACTGAATAGAATTGAGACCTGAATAATGGTGTTTAGTTATTGGCTACCTTATGACATTTCCTGTTGAATCCATGCTGGATCTGCAGCACACAGGACGGAAATTTATGTAGATAAGAGAACTAATATTGGTTTTCGACAGGCTTTATATAAACATGCAAATTTTTTTCTTGCTTGCATAGATCTTTTAGTTTTGTTACTATAACACTAAAATGTGGTGTTGTTATACAAATACATTTCACGAAATCTGCACAGAAATTATTAGAATTATTAGAATAGCAAATACGGACGACATATGTTTTAACGTAATTCAGCTTTTAGCTATCTAAATGTATTCGTTTATTTGATTTTCCATAGAATTCTGGATTATGGATTATGAATCATGAAACGTAGTGAAGCAATAAAGGAAGTGTAACTCAGAGATCTGTTTCTTGGATCATACTTATATGTATATATATATATATGTATATATGTATGTATATATATATATATATATATATATATATATATATATATATATATATATATATATATATATATATATATATTATATATATATCTTCTCTCTTCTTCTTTCTCTTTACCGTGTTTTTCCCATTTTTGTATAAAAGTACGATGCCTTCTTTTAAAGGACTTTGACGGCTTTGGGGTAGACCGTAGTCCTGATCGGCTGCCCGTCGACATCGCTTTAGACCCTGTGGTAGCGTATATTACATGTATCATGGCCTGACCCAACGCCCTTCTTCCCAGCAGAAGTTCTTTGGCGCGGGTAGGGAAGGAGTTCGAGACGCAGATGTTTGTTATGTTTTTAGGGAAGGTGTTGTAGTTTTGTTTGTAAAAGGTGATATATATATATATATATATATATATATATATATATATATATATATATATATATATATATATATATATACATATACATATATATATAATATATATATTCAAGTGCTCAGTCGGTTACAGCAGTAGCTCGGACTGTGAAAGCTCTGTATGCGGGTTCAAACTGCAGCTCACTGATCAGAAGGATACTTGGTTATCCGTAGACATCCCGATTATATATGTAATCAACGGATAGATTTACAATGACTGAGCCATCGAGGCTCTCTATATATATTATATATATATATATGTATATATATATATGTATATATATATATATATACAGGTATATATATATATATATATATATATATAATATATATATATATATATATATATATATATATATATATAATATATATATATATATATATATATAATATATATATATATATATATATATATATATATATATATTATATATATGTATATAAAGGTATATATATATATATTATATATATGTATATGTATATATATATATATATATATATATATATATATAGTATATTCATAAGCTTACAAATGACAGCTGACATTTAGTTCTTCGTTACTGGGAATCCCGGATGTGGGACGATCACGAAGGGAATGCGACAAATGGATCGGTACTGCCGGGCCCCAACACACATGACACAATCTCCCTTCCAACGACTCCAGTCGACGGTCTGCCCACTGGAGCCGTCAAGAGAGCCCCGCAGTACCGATCCATTTATCACTTATAAATTCCCCTTCGGTGATCATTCCATCGGGGACTTAGTAAAGTGAGAATGTTATAGTAAAACAACATTTGTAGCTTCTGTGAAAGTATATAAATCAGTGTGATAAAATTTCATATATATATATATAGTATATATATATATATATATATATATATATATATATATATATAGTGTGTATATTGAACATAAGTAATTACATAGAAAATATAAATATAAATTAATTTGTACTCAAGTTTATGATTTCCACCTTATGTCATTCTTGAAATTTACTAAATACTGTGGGTCCAAAATAATACATGCCATTGCTAAGTTTGGAAATTACAACTGGAAGTAAGCTGTATAATAGTGGATTCTTAAATATTTCACGAAGAGATCTTTCGACCTGGCAATCACTGAAATTTCAGTCCAGTTTATCCCGTGAGAGTTTTCACTTAAATTAATGAATATAGCATTGGATATCTGCCCAGTTTTGAGCAGATACTTACGCTTGCTTAACCTGCATACTTCTAAATCCTTTGATTTATCCAAACACTGGGGATCACAATGAGCAATGTTCTTAAAAACATAGAAACTTTTATAGTGAAAGTAACATGGAGAAAGAAACCCCTGAGAACATTCTTAGCTTCACTTATTTTAGTAGTTTTGAAAACAAAATATTTTTTAAAATCTCTTAATGTCAATCATTTTTTCCTTTAATAATACAATTAAAAGGAATGTTAATAAAAATAGCCCTATGGAAAACAATAACATAATATATAAAATTCCATGCCTGACCACTTCTTTTTTATATCGCCTAATCTAGCAAGGGTTTAGAAGGCAGATTAAGCAGCATATATTCTATCAAAATTGGGCAAACATCCAACAAGCATATATTCATTCATTTAAGTGAAAACTCACAGGATAAACTGACTGAAAGTTCAGTGATTGCCAGGTCAAAGGATGTCTTCTTCACGAAATCTTTAGAACTAATTATTATACAGCTACTTCCAGTTGTACTTCAACCTTATCACTTTGGCTTGTATTAGTTTTGGACCCTGGGTATTAGTAAAATGTTCACATAACCTAAAAGATAAAAATCACTGACTCAATTAAAATTAGATACCTCTACACATGTTTTCTATAGTATCTATATGTATATATATATATATATATATATATATATATATATATATATATATATATATTTATATATATTACATGCTCACCTTGCAAAAATTGTTATTGTTTACCAAAAGGAGAATTATTAAGTAGTACTTTTATAAAATTTTTTTTGATCAGTCACCTTCCTTGTATAATCTTTTAATTGTCCTGTTCCCTGCCTCTGGAGCTGCTGGGGCCCAATCCCTTTGTAAAACCTCTTTTAAAATATTAAACCTCGTTTTAATAGGTCTACTAATTTTCCAATTATGTTGGATTCCAGGTACATATTCTTTTTCTTTTGTAATCCCCACCTGTCATTTATATGAGCTTCCTTTGTAAACTTATTTGTATATTTCTTCAGTCTGCTAAGTAAAGGACAAGAAGTCAAAAGGCCTTGCAGCACTCTATTGTTTCTCTTTTCTTTGTTGATTTTGTCCTTATTTAAAAATTCATGATGTTTCATATTTTCATGATTCAATTATACACACATACACACACACACACACACACACACACACATATATATATATATATATATATATATATATAATATATATATATATATATATTATTAAGAATATTCCCTCCTACGCCACCTTTTCCCAAACTAATTTAAAGTAAAAGAACTAAGTACTTAAATAAGATAAATTTAGTATGATTCACTGTAAGAAATTCACCCCTAAAAACTCTCACCACCACCTTTTTGGGGGGAAAACAGCTTTAAACCCCTTTCTTGTCCAAAGTGCTGTCAGAAATCCCTAAATTCCAGGTATGGACCCGACCAGAGCTAATCATCGCCCAAGGCAGGCCAGCTATGGACTGATCGCATGCATTCCACCATGTTGAATTTGAAACCATGCTGACTGCAGTTCCCACGTGGGCAGCGTGATCACAACGCCATCTAGGAAGAGAAAGCTGTAACTTCCGAAGCTATAAAGGGCCCTGGACAGAGAAGCTAACTCTCAGAATTGCCATCCCTTGCTCCATTAACCTGCCTATGCAGGACACGTGGCGGGCAGTATCCACAGTAACTTTTGATGTGAATTAATTTGCTTGCCCTCATAAGAAGAGAACTTCAGCGCCTAAAGAAAGGTAAAGTACCAGGATTTAAGGTTTTTCATCAGCCACATTCGCTGTTTTCCTCCCACTGTTTTCCTTTCGTTTCATAGTGCGATATAATGTTGCGAGACCTGTATTGCTTATATTTTGTGCTGTTTAACGGTAAAAGCATTTTACGAGAATGTAATCGTTTTATGTTCGAGTCACAGGAATCGAGTCCAGTCTAGGCCTCTTCTGTGCAATTCCCCAATTCCTTCATTATAGTGTTAGTCCCAGTTAAGTCACTGTAAGTGTTCGACTGCAGGACAGGACTACCCAACCGTGGAACTGTGTCACTTCGTGTGTGTAGCGGCCCTCGTGGCTTCATTATCAACAACTTTAAAGAGAGAACCCAATCTGCCCCCTCCAGGAAATTCCTGTCATTTGCTTTCTACCTGACAACCCAGAATTACACTATCATTCTTTCTGATGTACTGTTTGGAAATATAACGAATTAAGTTAAACCTCAGAGTTTATCTAATCACTTCTCCATGAAGTAGCCTTTCAGGCATATTTTGTTGTTTATGATTTTAGCTGTCCCCAAGGCCAGAGTCCAGATTTTTGTGGAAATTAAGGTAAGTTGCATATCATCCTAATATACCCCATTGATCTAGCAAGATCCCAGCTTTAAAATTACAGAAATATATATGTATATGTATGTATATATATATATATATATATATATATATATATATATATATATATATATATATATATATATAATATATATATATATATATATATATAGTAATATATATATATATATATATATATATATATATATATATATAGGTATATATATATATATATATATATACATACATGTTGCTATGGGATCTTTTGTCCCATCTGCTATCTCACGAATGTCTGCGATTTTCGTCCTCGAAGCACCGCATTTAGTGATCTTCATTGAATAAATGCATGACAGCTATATAGCGGACGCAACACAGCTGTCGGCCGTATATGAATACTTGAGGACTGTACAATTTCATTAGGTTACACAAAGCACCTTTACCCTGCATTCATATATCATAAATTATTCCACTTGGTTTGAGCTTATGGATGCTTCATAAACTAAGTAAATCATTCAAAATGGTAAACACGGTTCCGTGATGCTGACCGTAAATAAAAAGTGCGTTATTTTACCGCCAAGGAATGTTTGTGTAACATTTAGATCGGTTATTCATTTCCTGTGGATATTCCCTGTATCATCACCCTCTCTTCCCACCAGGTCGCGTTGCTCTGTTTGTAATGCATTAATGAAGTTAACTTGATTAGAAGCTAAGGAAACAAAGTTACGAGAATTGCATTGCGCCTTCAAAAACGTTCTCATAATGAATATATCTTGCTCTTTAATCGGAATAAACTTAGTACTGCAAAAAAAAACACGTTAATCACTTCTTTAAAAAGTCTGCATAGGAATTCAGTAGATATTACGATGAAAGAAATATTAGCAATAAGGATTAAATTCATAGCTGTCAATCAGGTAGCAGATTCAGTGAAAATTTTTCCACAGACATATACAACAGATATACTACAGTTGTCACTGGATAATGTTTATGCTTCCAGTTTCATTTTAATGATCTGTGGACTCAGGAATGTATGGGTATACAGTTCATACAGTTATGTCTTATTCTTCTTAGTAACCTCTTCATCGTTTACTACGTTGTAAAGGAAGATAATATTCACATTTTCCCCATTAAGGGGTAGCACCGTCAGTGCACCACACCGTGATGAACTGCAAGCATTTCTGAAGGGTGTGCACAGCATCCCTTCAGGGCCTAGCTGTACCGATTTTTAACCTTTTGCTTTGCCTCTATTCCTGGTTCCTTTCTTCAGCTTTGCTGTCCATCCTCTCTGTTATTTCTTAGTGCAGGTTTTTCTCCCAGTTCTACCTTTCGACCCTTGAACTTCAACGCCTTTATTTTCTGCATCGCTTCATCTTGAGCGCTGAATGGCAGAAAGTTCCCCAGTACTTGGACTGCCAGCCTAAATTTCATAAAATCAATCAGTCAGTATCCACATTGCCCATCAATCCCAATTTCTCATCAACAAGAGAATGAACAGGTGTACAGATTGTCACAGGCATTCGTTTTTGTAGCAGTTAACGTGTACAAAACCGTTCGCAGACAGAAAAACTTCCGCCAGTGGTGCAAATGCACCTCTGTGTGGTCTCTCCTTTCTCCTCAAAGGTCGGTCTCCCTGCCTCTCAAAATGTAACCACTTGCTGAGAGCAGCGAAACCACCTTTGGTCAAAATTTAATGCGGGCCTTCAGCTAACTTTTACGCAAACCTGGTACCAAACAAGACCAAAAAAAAATAACAACGGTTTAACAACATCCAACCAGTCAAAAAAAAAAAACAGTCGAACAACTTACCATTCCCTGCGACTGAGGGCGTCATTGCCAGTACCACGAGAAGCAGAGATAATTGCCGGAGTTCCTCCATCCAGGTCGCTGGAGCCACCGTCATCATTTGCTCCTCATATTCTCGCTCAGAGATGAAGCCACCTTCATTCCATTCTTGTAGATTCCTTCTGTCACATGGCATTAGACATCAACGACGCGTTGCAATAGTCATTCACATGTTTGTTACTGTTAATCATTTTTTTTTCAATTGCTTTATAGTATTGTGTGTACAATAATTTCTTTTTGGGATTATTACTTGCACTACTCCATGTATATTCCATTCATATCCTTCTTTCTCTTGAAATTTTGCGATATTTCATCTCGTGGAAGAGTTCATTTTATTTTCACACTTCTTAAGGCATTTTCAGATCATCTTATCTTTAGATACACTATATATTGTCACGATGCTTACCAAGTACCTGGTTATTACACAACTAATCAAAAAATTCAAAATTATACCTCACTTCAGCCAGATACCTGAACTCTCATAACAATAAGAATTACGACTGAGTACTCTAAAGGTAACAGTGATCCCTTAAAAAACTTATTAATCACTTGAAAAAATCAAACTCAGTTTATCAGAATGTGTGTGAGGTATCAACAATTAAACTAGAACTATTCTAGAGTAAAAGGGCATCACTCCATCAAATAACTTTAACTGTTTCCCTGGTCTTAACTCACTTTAGCAAAACTAAAAGAACAAAACATGTTTATCACTTTGCCTTATGCACACACGATTAATCCTATTAAACACAAAAATTTATTTTTAAATTCAAAATTTATAATTAGAATTCACAATCTGAAAAATTAACTATTACTTGAAAATAACAAAAAACTTTTTGAATTAAATTATGAAACAAAACTAATTCACAAAAACTTTAATTTATCAGAATTTAAATTAATCAAGAAAAATTTAAACTATCAAGAATTACTCAAGATTTGAAAAGAAAATCTTAATAAAGGAAAAATTAAATCAAGTATGCAATGTTAAATTACCAAGAAATATATAAAATGCTATGTAAATAAATGTTACATCACAAACATAAAAAAAAATGTGAAAATATGAAGAGAGTGCAATCACAAGAACACAGACAATTCCACAAAAGATTTATCAATAATAATTTCACAAAGGCAAAATTTCCCTAACTTATTATACCATGGTATCAATAAGTAAAATTCATGTAACCTTACACAAACTTGTGAAAACCTCTGTAAAATCCCTTTGCAGCTGTGCTAATTTCACTAAACACACTTTCTACTGGGTGCCATTACAAATTAAATAATTTTACTAAATTCATATCTCAAAAGTTAATGCCAACACCAGTGACCACAAATATACTACGTTAAAAGTAATCTCTTTTTAAGAACGAGAGAGAGAGAGGGAACCAAACTGATCGGTCTCGGAAATCAGAATGAATAGATTTTGGGGATTCCAGTAAAAATTCAACAGTCGCATGACGTCATTAAGGCATTTTGGGTATGAAACACAAGAGAAAAGTTCTAGAAGCAGGGAGGTGACGTCACTCCCAGCAAACGTTTAGAACGCAATCGGGACAGGTTACTCTTTCTCTCAAAGCGGTATACGTGATCAGAGCAATGCAGTAACAATGCGAAATCACTCGTCTTATGCTCGTACGGGACGAATCTTTTACAGAAATCTCTACATGATCGAAACATACTGCAATCGGCCAATTATGATTGACATGTTTTATAAACAAGATGAAAAACTGACTTGATTTCCTGAACGAATCTGCAATTGTTATTCCAAACTGTCCTCACGTTAACCCAAAACAAAGCGCTCTCTCTTATCTCAACTGATGACAACTGAAATGAAACAAGTCTTCGCTGAACACACACACACACGTGTTGCCCATACTACGTTACTATTAAAATTGTATTATCAATTCTAAATTACGCTATTAAGTTATTTAAATCATTAGTTCCTTTGAGATCTGATGCTAAACTAAATATGACACTTCAACAATCACTATCATTACATATAACACATGATTAATAAAAAGTAAATATATCAAAATTATAGGAGGATATATGTATTACAAGGCGAACATCATGAAAAAATATATATATATATATATATATATATATATATATATATATATATATATATATATATATATATATATATATATATATATATATATATATATATATATATATATATATATATATATATATATATATATATATATACATGTATATGTCAGTTCTGAAAAACATAACGATATTAGTTTTGACATTGAAAAGGATCAAAAGAAATTAACCACAAGAGAGAGAGAGAGAGAGAGAGAATTCACAGTTTCCTTCAATCCAAAGACTTACATGACCGTACAGTCATGACTGTACAGTGACATACTAAACACATATCACAAACAGGTTGACTACAAATCAGCGACTTATTGGAAGTCCCAACCAGTGCTTCATGCGATCATCCAGCCTTGGCCAAAGATTCTTTCTCAACTTGAGGTTGCTGACCTGTTTTCATCCTGCTTGTGATGTAAATGTCATAAACATGTGTTTATGACATCCCGGTTTTCTGCATTGTTACCTCTACCTGTCTCGAGGGACGTACAACTTTTCCTGTTAAGTGCTGAATACCTGCAACTTTTTTTCAGTTTTCTTCCTTTTTCAAAACACTATAAGTATGTTATCGTAATTTTAGTATAATCTAATCATACAATACTAGTGAAAACTGTAAGAATTGAACAAAGAATCTCAAACCATGCGCTGTAAGTCCATCCAAAGACAATACTTTTTTATTTTCATCTTGAAACAAACTCAGTTATTTTCCTACTAATTCTGGCTGCATAAGCTCTGAAGACATTCTGATTATAACACTAAAACTGATGAAAATAAAGGGAAGGTACAAGAAAAGGACCAAATAATAATGCAGGAACACCCAAAAGTCTTCAGGTAAATCGTGAAAAGTTAATGCTCTCGTGAAGTCCAGCAGTGAAAGAACCAGGAAGCAATAAGGAAGAATCATATATGGCACACAATCCTCAGAAAGCAATAATCCAACATTTTATAAAAATTGCGGATAAAAGGATTTAAGAAAAATAATATTCACAAATAGTGAGGAAGAAGTCATCGATACGGCCAGACGGTGACTAACCAAGGAGTTTCATGGAGCTAAACTGATGCTGAACAACTGATATACCTCTACAAGAAACAAAGCCTACCTTCATGCCAAGAAAACCAACTACAAGAACTGAAGAAAAAACCACATATGGAAGCAGTAATCTAAACAGTCAAAAGACCACAAAGGGCTTTTGTGAAGCTGTTGACAGTAATCTAAATAGTCAAAGGGCTTTTGTGAGGTTGTTGAAAAGAGAAACAAAACAAATGCAAAGGACTTCACATGGCTGAAGCAAATTGGACTTGCAGGTCTGAGAAAGGGTGATGCATTTTGGTCATCGAAGAAGAGACAAAATAGAGAGACGGAGTTGAACACGCCTAGATTCAGTGAGGTTCTCAACATCAAGTCTCACAGAAGGGAAAAGGCAGATTAACAAAGGACAGAGGCAACATTCAGGAGCACAAATGTTCAGTTTCGAAGAGCTTTAATATTCTTTATTCTGAACTGGAGACGAGAAATTAAATCAATTTTATGCCATGATTTCTAGGCCTAATTTTTTTTATTTATGAAGGAGTTAACTGGTGAATTTTTTTCAAAGCATCCTTCATTTGCACACTTATATCAACTTGAAAGTTCATTGTAGTGTTAAATCTACCATTTCATTTCTAGGTTGCACTGTGGTAGGAACTTGAGTTTTTAGAAATGACTAACTAACAACTAACAATATATATATATATATATATATATATATATATATATATATATATATATATATATATATATATATATATATATATACTAAGGACCTATTCAAATGGATGGTATCTAATGGAGTTTTTATTGTTACAAGCTTTCTTGGACAAAACAGTCCACATTATCAAGTATATACATGGACTGTTTGTCCAAGAAATATTTCATTATATATATCCATATATATCCAACTTGAATGCATGGTCCTTTTAATAATTCTACTAATGCACATATACAATTATATATATATATATATATATATATATATATATATATATATATATATATATATATATATATATATATATATATATATATATATATATATATATATTTACATATATTTATACAGTATATATATATATATATATATATATGTGTGTATGTGTGTATGTATGTATGTAAACTCGCAATGCCTGTAGATTGGAGTCTTATGCTCCATTTACTAAGACAAATATGTTCTCAATGGATGGCTGTAACTTCCTAATGGCAGAGGATGCCTCTTCTATAGCCAATAAACTTCCATCCCAAGAGCAATGCAGATTTCTCTTTCTTGCCAATGCTGGAAAATAAAGCTGCATATTTTTAGTTACTCTGCGTCGTGTGGAAGTGAATAAATGGCCTGGCACAGCATTTGCAATTCTTTACACCGTACCCATGTTGATTATCAACGTAAAGTAAATAAAGTACAATTATAGCGCTCTACATTTCCGGATGCCGTTCAGTAGAGAAGCAATATATGACAATGATAGGCGTTTAATGGGTGGAAAGTGGATGATTTGGAGTTTATTTATACCAGAACTAAAAGGCTTGGTGTTCATGAATATGAACGACAAAGAGTAACACTGTCTGCTTTATCTGTGTGATATGGAGAAGGAAATGGGGAACTTTAGTCATGATGGCAATTCTGCAGGATGTGTGGGGAAGGGAATGTTTTATTGTGATGTTCAGGGCAGCAAAAGAAAATGTTGTCAGAGTAAAGGTGCAAGGTCTAGGAACCACGACGTATGATAGTGAAAGATTGATGGGATTTAGGCTGTCAAGCCAAGCATCAAACAGTAAAAAAAAGTAAAAAATTAAAAAAATAAAAGTTTAAGAATTTTGATGTACTAAAATTTGCGAAATAATTTTTTGAAACAAAACCGGATTTTCTTACAATTAATCATGTCTACAAAAATGAAAGCATGGTTACCAAACATGGGGGGAAATTCTACAAGAAAAGAAATGTAATTTTTTTTTTTTTTGTAGTATTTCCTTCCATGTTTGGCGCCTAGGCTTTTATTTTTGTAGACATGATTGATTGTAAGAAAATCCTGGTGTGTCTCAAGAAATTGTTTTGTATTTTTTAGTGCATTTTAATAAACGTGGGTTTTAAAAATTTTTTTTAGATATTTTTATTTTATATTTTTTAGTTTTGGCAGAAATTGTAACCAATTTATGATTGTAACTAAAAAAATTGAACGTGATATCTTGTCGAGCCAAAGAAAGTTTGAAAAATCCGTAGAGTTATTAACTTATTCTACCGAGCCAAATAAAGTATGAAAAATCTGAAGATTATCATACAAATCCTGAGATATGAGAGAGGTCACTGTAGGGTCACTATACGTCACTGATGACCTACTGATCATGTAAGGTTGCACTGTCACGGAGATTGAATTACCATGCAAAATTTCAAGTCCATAGGACGAAGAAGGAACAGGTCGAAAATTAAGTTACAAATTTTGACCCAAACAGACAGACAGATCCAGAAGTCAAGTTAAATAAAAGCATGTAATAAAAAGAGGGAGTCGGAGTGGTTGGACAGCAAGATAAAGAGTTCCAAAATATAAAGGAGATGCAGTACATGGATCTACAGGTGGAACTGGGATGAAACCCCACAATTGCACTAAGAAGTAACAGTTAGAGAGGTTAGACAGGAGGACTGAAGAAAGGAAGCCAGGATGAAGGTAAAGCAACAGGCTAAAAGGTGGGCGCGGCTGGGGGCCGAAGAGACGCTGCAAACACTCTTTTGTATTGCCTACAGTGCACCACATAATGTGCACTTGGGGAACCAACCCTTCTAGGGGTTTCTGAACGAAAGGAGGCCACGTTGAGTAATTTGAATATAAAGGAAAGTGGCACTGAAGCAGTGGCAGTGAATGCAGAGGGCCGTTGTCTTGTGGGAAAGGTTCTGAAGGCGAATTGGTTATTAGAAGCAAGTGTCGTCAAAGGAACAATATTCATATGGTGATATAACATGGTAGGGAAAAGATTGTTACATCCTGTGTTAGTACAGAATAGATGAAAGAGTAATTTAATATTTCATGGAAAGAGAACTTTTTGGATGAATATTTGATAGCTGCTTGTTTGGAGCGAAAGAAAACAGAAGTCATGAGAAGAATCTTACCGCTGGGAGAGGTGAAAATATACATAAGAAAGAAGAATTTAAGTAATCAACTGAAATGTTATTGGTAATAAATGAGAGAAAATGACAAAATAGGAGAATATGACTGATAAGAAGGTTGATAATAAGGCCTTTGGGCACAGGCATATAGGAAGAAGAAATAAAGGAACATAGTGGTAGGACAGTGAAATGAAAAGCTTGGTGAAGGGCAAAAGTAGAGGAGAAAAAAAGTGACGTAATGACATTTGGTATAAAACAGAAGATAAAACGGAGAGAAAAGGAACATACTTGACTGATGTAAGTACAGCATTATCTCGCAGACATCTTAGATATAGGAAACAAAATTGGAAAGATGCTTTCTGACGAAAAGAATCTTACGTCAATGTGAAGGGTATTTTGAAGGGTTCATTACTGTAGAGAATAGAGTTTAGCAGGTCTAAATGATGGAAGACTTTAAATGAATCTGGCCGTTAACGATGCAAGGAGAGGTAGAACACTACTTAAGAATGGAGTTTTATTTTGGGGATGTGAATGAACAGCTGTGTGATGGCGGGAAATTGAGGTAGATTATTTCCAAGTTAAAGCGACCTCGATATGAAGGTGACAAAACTGACACATCTGAAGCCACTCGCTTCAAGATGCACTGAGCGATGCAAAACGTTTCTTGATTGAACCTTGTGCTTTATGATGTGCTGTATATATATATATATTACTGATATATATATATATATATATATATATATATATATATATATATATATATATATATATATATATATATATATATATATATATATATATATATATATATATATATATATATATAATATAATATTAGACCAGGAAGAACATTCTTTATTACACAAGCTTTCAAGGTATATAAACCTCATCATCAGGCTGAAAAATGACAAGGATTAGAATCAATGAAATTACAATAAAATAAATTGTCATAATAAATATTCAGCAAAAATACTAGCCATATATATAAAACGAACAGTAATTACAAAAACGAAAAAAAATTAAAAGAAACAAAAATAAATAGAAACAAAAAATGAAAAATTAAAAAATGAACACAAACTATTTAACGACGCAAGAAAAAAACAAATAAAAATGAACACAAACGTTATGAAAATATAAGGTGAAATGTAAACAAACTCACCAATCACAAACTAAAATATCCTACCCGAATTGAACAACAACTCGTCTGGTATTCAACTAGCTGTCGTGTAATTTCAAAGTAGGTACACAATTTGGTCGTTAAATATTTTAGTTTGTGATTGGTAGTTTGTTTACATTTCACCTTATATTTTTTATATTTTTATGTTTGTGTTCGTTTTTAATTTTTTTTTTTTTTTTGCGTCTCACCCTTTTAGTTTGTAATTACTGTTCGTTTTATATATTTGGCTAGTATTTTTGCTGAAGATTTATTATGACAATTTATTTTATTGTAATTTCATGGATTCTAATCCTTGTGGGTTTTTCAGCCTGATGATGAGGTTTTATACCTCGAAAGCTTGTGTAATAAAGAATGTTCTTCCTGGTCTTTGCAATATTATTCATCATCAAACTAAGATTTCCAAGTAGCTGCCTAATTACTGAGACTATATATATATATATATATATATATATATATATATATATATATATATATATATATATATATATATATATATATATATATATATATATATATATATATATATATATATAGTATATATATATATATACATTTTTATCATATGTGATTTTTACATCTGTGATTCATATAAAATACAATCATGAAGCCGGGAATACAAATGGGAATTTACCGAAGGGAATTTATAAGTGATAAATGGATTGGCACTGCCGGGTCGCAATCCCACGACATAGAACTTATCCAGCAACTCCAGTCGACGTTCTACCACTGAGCTATCAAGAGAGGTATAAGTCAATGCCGAGTTTGCTGTATTTATTTTTCCCGTCGCGAGCGGGGAATTGTACTTAGCCTCGGCATTAACCCACCTCCGCCATGATAGTTCATTGGTACATTTGGATTACGCAGCTCTTGTTATGAAATTTTTTATCACTGTGATTTATTTACAATCATGAAGCTACAAATGTCGCTTAATATCAAATTCACGCTACCTCGGGAGTATCCCAATAGGGAATTATCACCGAAGGAGAATTTATAAGGTGATAAATGGATTGGTACTATATATATCGCGATCCCACGATACATAACTTATCCAGCAACTCCAGTCGACGTTCTATCACTGAGCTATCAAAGAGGTATAAGTCAATGCCGAGTTTGCTGGACATACAGCTCTTATTATGAAATTTTTATCACACCATGATGTATATACAATCATGAAGCTATAAATGTCGAATTTTAATAGAACGTTGACTGGAGTTGCTGGATAAGTTCTGTGTCGTGGGACGACCCGAGCAGTACCAATCCATTTATCACTTATAAATTCCCCTTCGATGATAATTCCCTATCGGGATACTCCCATGAGGTAGCGTGAATTTGATATTGCGACATTTTTAGCTTCATGATTGTATATAAATCACGGTGTGATAAAAAAATTTAATATAATCAAGAGCTGGGTGTTCCCAAACGTCACCAATGAACTATCATAAATGGAGGTGGGTTAATGCCAAGGCTAACTTATCCACAATTTCCCAATCTCGCGATGGGAAAAATAAGTTTGCAGCAAACTCGGCATTGACTTATACCTCTCTTGATAGCTCAGTGGTAGAACGTCGACTGGAGTTGCTGGATAAGTTCTATGTCGTGGGATCGCGACCCGGCAGTACCAATGCATTTATCACTTATAAATTCCCCTTCGGTGATAATTCCCTATCGGGATACTCCCGAGGTAGCGTGAATTTGATATAAATGAATTAAATGAGCTCGGGAAACAAATGAAATTGGTGTCATTAATGAGAAAATATAAAATAGACATAATGATGATACAAGAACACAATGTGGAGAATGTAAGGATCTTGGATTATTTATGTGGATATTATAACGCTGTAGTCAATACAACCTCATTATTAAAAGGAGAAACGATGATCTGTCTGGATAAAAAAGAAAGACATAAAAGTGTCAACAATGGAAAGGATTATGAGGGAAGAATTCTTGGTATAAATGTGGCATATAATGATAGAAAGCTGCTGGTGGGAAATGTCTACGGCCCAGCTGGTAAAAATGAAACAAGAGAAAGTGAGGATTTTTACAGGACTAGTTTGTTTTACTTTTTAAGACACAGTATTGATGGGTATATAACGAAGCGCGAGTAAGAGGCAGGTTCCAGCTATTCTAATTTACTGACAAAATCTCTGACAGGTCAAGAACTCTTGCGAGCGGAAAAGTAGCATTCGACATTAAAGCAAAACAGAGGGACGTCTACATACAGTCAGATGTGTTTTCTCACACCTGAAGAATGGGTAACAATTCTAATGTATAAGCAAATTAGGAAGAGGTTTCAAATACATATGGTTAGAAGCTTGCAATGCCTTACATGCATTAGTAATTACATTTCTGACAAGGACATAAAGTAGCTTCTGAAAAATGCATAAAAGATCGCTTGAATCAGGAGCGCTGGATCTGTGTTCCCCGAGAGTCTCAGTGAGGCATGTAGGTTTTTGTTTTCAAGTGAGGAGGGCTTGAGGGTCCGGGCGACAGCTCTCGACCTCACAGGTTAATATTGGTTGGTGATTTCAATTGTGTAGGTATCGGAAGAGATTGCAGTAATAGTGAATCCACTCTAGTATCAAAGGCAATGAAAAATTTAATTAACTCCTTAAGACTAAAAGTATATAAAGGTATACCGAATATTACGTTTGTTAAAAAAAAAACATGGATCCAGAATTGATCGTATTATATACAAAGGATTTATTTGAACATATTTATAATACAGATACGGCACCTATAAACTCTTCTGATCATTCTATGGTGCTGATAAAAGGAAAGGTTAGTGCTGGTCCAGTAAAAAAGGATTTTTGGAACTCAGTAACATTATGCTGGAGGAGGAGGGAAAGGGGGGGAAGCCTTGCTATCATTTTGGAACAGGATAAAGAAAAAACAAGGCGTGTTTGTAGACATTTTGGAACGGTGGGACTGGGCAAAAGTACAAGTAGAGGAATTATTCTTTATGAAGTTGTCAAAAAAACTGTGGATTAGTAAATTTGTTGCATGCAAGATGATGGCAACTACACGAGATGCATTACTGTCATGGAAACAAATATAGAGAGGTTCATTTGTTGAAAAAATAAGAAAGGATAAATGAGGGTCGAAGGAGAAAAAGTCTCTACGTTTTTGTTGTTGGGAAGAGAGAAGCTGCGGACGAGCAGGGCAGGTATTACGAAACTTAAAATCCAGGAAAATGTCATTACCACGGACTGGAATCTGATTTTATCACTTACGAAGAGTTTATATGAGAATTTGTTTGATTATGTGGAAGGTGACCAGTTGAAATCAATAAATTATTTTCTAAGTAAATGTAATAAGGTGGTACAGGAGGAAGACGAGAAAAAACTAAAGGAAGAGTTTAATACAGATGAGAGTTGGTTGGCTTTAAAATCAATGAAACCCGAAAAATCCCCTGGATGTCATGGTTTGCCCATTGAGTTTTATAAAACATTATGGGCGGTGATAAAGGAAGGCATGCTGAGGGTAATTAGAAGCATCTGTGATATTAAAGATTCACAGTATTTGGGAGTAATCAAGTTAGTTGGGAAAAAAGGTGATCTTTGCTAACAGAAAATTGGAGGCTGGTAACTCTCGAGAATGGAGATTATCAAGTCTTTGCTAGAGTTTTGAAAACTAGGTTGCAAAGGGTTGTGGACTCCTTCATATCACGAGAGGAATTTTGTGCGGTAGATGGGAGATCAATTATAAAGTGCAATAACTTGATCAGAGATATTTTTTATTATGTTAATGATATTGATATGAATTTGGTGATGATAAATCTAGATGGGTCTGAGGCTTTTGACTGCATACAGATCAGTTTTGTGTTTCAGATTTTCGAAAAGTTCGGTCTCCCAGCCGAGTTTATAAATTGGATGAGGGTGCTATATAAGAAAAGTGTAGGCAGAATATGTGTAAACAGGTTTCTAAGCAAGGAATTTCACATAAAAAGATCAGTGAGGCAAGGTTGCCCGTTGTCTATACAGATCAGTTAGGCAAGTTGCCTGTTGTCTATAAAGATCAGTTAGTCAAGGTTGCCCGTTGTCTATAAAGATCATTTAAGCAAGGTTGCCCATTGTCTACAAAGATCAGAGAGGTAAGGTTGCCCGTTGTCTGTAAAGATCAGTTAGGCAAGTTGCCTGTTGTCTATAAAGATCAGTTAGGCAAGGTTGCCCGTTGTCTATAAAGATCATTTAGGCAAGGTTGCCCATTGTCTACAAAGATCAGTTAGGCAGGGTTGCCCATTGTCTATAAAGATCAGTTAGGCAAGGTTGCCCGTTGTCTATAAAGATGTTGGGCAAGGTTGCCCGTTGTGTATAAAGACCAGTTAGGCAAGGTATAACTGATGTACAAGCAAAAATTCTAGCAATGTTTTCTAGAATTGTTCTAAGGGATGTAGTAGAAAATGCTGGATTAACAGGTACTGTTGTAATATGCAGTTGAGTTATTTATTGGATCTGAAGCCTATGAAGGAGGTGTCTTGTTCTTCCAATGTTTGTCATTCAGTCGCAATAGATGGCGATAGAAAATTCCGCAAACACAAAAATTTCCCAAACATGAGCAGTAAAGAGATCCATACAGTACTTAGACCTGCGGCAAAACCACAGTTGGAAGACTTGTGCCCTTTATTCAACTGGAAAGAGATATGGAAGAGACTACACAAACCTTTGTTCTGTCCGGTAGTGAGAGAGTTTTTATTTAAACTGTTGCATGGAGTTCTGGCGACTAATCATAGATTACATATTTTGAAGATAAAAAATTATAATTTATGTGAAATGTTTGGGGAAGTAGAGTATCCTTTACATATTTATTACTACTGTAAAGAAAATAAACCAATACATATGTATTTTCAAAAGGTTCTCTGGGATATATGTGGATTAAATGCACAAAGTTTTATAAAGTATAGGTTCCTAGATTTCAGTTGCGACATGAAGAATGAAAATAGTGTGCTGATATTAGTAGTGGGATATCTGTATGTGATTTGGGTGAGAAAAAAGAAGACATCTAGGTCAGAACTGTTTCAATCCTTCAAGTGTAAATGGACAGACGATGGGTGGCGACTGAAGAATGTCTATAAAGATAAGATATTGGGTGTTTTCGTAAAGGAATATTTGCTTTATAATTTTTAATGCAATAAGGTAGTCAACTTAAATAATACCAGTAAAACTTTGCTTTTATTGTGAAAAAACTGATGTCAAAAGGAATAATTCATGTTTCTTGTGCATTTTATGTACGAGATATTCATCTATGGTTGTTTTGTTTGCACCAGATTTGAGTATCAGTAAAGGTACTTTATTTGTGAATGGTTTAAGTTTATGACAGCCTATAAATCCAGCCGCAGAACTAACAGGATTCTAATTGGCTTATAACAGAACTCAATGTTCATTGACATTTAGGGCAAGGAGTGCAGCAAGGACTTGGGGCATAACTATTAGCTTGGTAGGCAGCAAAGCATGTTAGTCCACAGATCCATAACTGTAGAGCACTGTAGACAGCAGATTTAAGGTGATATACATATTTTCGATGTTTTGATGGGTTGAAAGGAGAGACATACATTACTTTACCGTCCTTTAGTGTGGAAGAGACATTTGAATGCATGACAGGGCCAGTCTGACAGCCTCACCATCACTCATACTGCATTTCCTGGCCTAAAGAGCATTCACAGCCAAAATACTGTCGCTCTTTCAGGTCAAACACTGCAGTGTTAATGAAAACATGCACGTGTGCAATATCAGTGACATTTATTTAAACAGGTACGTAGGCAGTTCATGTTATGGCAGTCAACCTCCTCAGAGGACAGCTTACACCTGTCAAAATTATGGCAACAGAAATGGGCCAGACTTCAACCCTTACTTAAATGCAATTTATTTTATAACATTACTTTCTGAGATAAATTCAGCATTCTGTCATCTTCAACCAGGACCCTCTCTTTTGGTGGCTTCCGTGTTCTTGTGTTTCTGTCAAACCGTGGGAAAATTGATGGAACAGCAGCATTCCATACCAGCTTATCTTTCTTTTGGGACATGAATTGTGTCTCCTGAAAATGTGCTTCACATAGGGTGCAATTTTCATTTCCATACAGGTAGTCCTTCTTCAGTAGGTCCTCACGCTTACAGGCTACCACCCACTGCTTTGACCTAAACGTATGAGACAACCACTGCTAAGTAATAGGCTTTTTATATATATATATTTTTTGTGATTATTATGTGTTTAGAAACGGGTGTATACCATTCAGCCATTGACGAAGGACTGTGGTAATGTGATTATATATATATATATATATATTATATATATATATTTATTATTTTTTTTTTTTTGTTTAGCGTATCATTCAGCCATGATTCAGGGCATTCACGTCATTAACTTCCATGTTGCAATCATCTTTTTGTAAATCTTGATTGAGATTGACAAGAGTTGTCAACACTGACAACAGAGATAGGTGAAGGTCAAGCGACAGTGCTACACTACACTGCGCTTCAGGAAAATCATTTTGTTGTTGTTACAGCCATAGGCTGCATAGAAACTTGGCATTGCCAAGCAAGACTACCTAGAAAATTATATGGTCAGAGCAATAATTAATGCACTGATTTGGGAAAATTAAGCTGTGTCTTTAACTAACCAACGTCCACGGAGTTCGGGCTTCTTACTACAGTAGTGTGATGTATAAGGATTTGATAGCTTAGGGTATTTGTGAGATGATAGGAACACCCACCTTGGTTGAGTCCAGGCTTGGTGTGGGGAAACTGCTGGGAGAGCGATTGTGAAGTCGGACAACGTCGAGTTAGTTCGATGTTTTGGCTGACTTTGGCAACGAAATATTACGATCTAAAAAGGAAGTATCCTAGACATACAATTCACAGCTCGTACAAAAGTACCTAACCCACACCGAACTAGAATTTGGAACTTTAAGAAGAGCAGTTTCCCATACCTAGCCCGGTGCCAGGTGTCAAATGTCAACAGACCGCTGCATACCCATAAACAAACATGACTGACACCTCGTGCTATATAGCTCTGTTTATAACTTGCATAGTCTATTAAGTATGGATGTAAGTTTGATGACCTGACTAAATATAAATCTGTATATATCTAACATAGGCATAAAATCTGATTATATTGTAGTTTATTTTATAATAAAAGAAAAGCTTAAGACAGTGAAACAGTGTGTCATTATGGGTGAAAATCTTATCGAAAATAATCTGTATAGTTTCTTCCACAGGAATATTTGTGACTAAAGCTTCAGCATCGAGGCTTCCCATAAACAGGTCTGAATTCTGACACAAAACCCTCTCCTGCAACTCAAGCGAATTTTCAAAGTATAGTTGTTAGAAGATAATTCCGGCCAACAGTGATACCACATATTTTGGTAGTTTGTAATTGGGGGTATCATATGGTGTTAGAATGGGTTTTATGGGAATACCCTCTTCGTGTATTTTTGGCAGACTGTACATAGTATCGTAGGAGTCTCCAGTGCTTAATGAATCTTGATATGTATCATTATTAGTGACTTTCTGGTCTAATAAGGAGCCAAGTAGATCCGGAGAATAATGAGTTCGGATGAGAGACTGGAAATTGGGAGGACCCTGCTCGGACCAAGGACAGGACAGCCAGGAGTGTGAAGAAAGGCCATGACGAGGGAGACTGACGTCGTAGGGAGCGCCAAGATTAACAGGTGTCTAAGATCCTTATTAGACCAGAAAGTCATCAATAATGATACATATTGAGATTTTTAAAGCACTGGAGGTTCCTACGGCATCCCTACTGTCTGCCAAAAATACACGAAGAGGGTATTCCCACATGACCTATTCTAACATCATATGATGCCCCGAATTACAAACTGCCAAAATATGTGGTACCACTGTTAGCTGATTAATCTTCTAACAACTATACTTTGAAAAATTCGCTTGAGTTGAAAGAGAGGATTTTGTCTCAGAATTCAGACCTACTTGTGGGAAACCTCGATGCTGAAGCTTTAGTCACAAATATTCCTGTGGAAGAAACGATACAGATTATTTTCAGTAAGATTTTTACCATAATGACACACTCTCTCATGGTTTTTATTACGACAATTTCAAGAAAGTTTTAATACTGGCGGTGAAGGACACCGCCTTCATTTTTAATGCTATGGATTATGTATAGGTTGACAGAATGGCAATGGGGCGTCCTCTTGGCCCGGTGCTGGCTAAACTTTTTAGTGTGAGTTACAGGAGTATGTGTGAGTTAGAGGAGCAGTTGCTGGACAACTGTCCTCTGGCTTATCACCCGTTACATATATATATATATATATATATATATATATATATATATATATATATATATATATATATATATATATATATATATATATATATAATTAATTATATACATCGGAGGAGCACTATAGTATATATAGGATATATATATATATATACATTTATTTGTATACGCGTTTCTTGACCCGTGGTCACATCATCAGGACACCTACAGTTATAAATTATAATATATATTCAGCATACTTATAAAAGTAAACATACACAAAACATAAAACCTTAAAATAGAAAATCAGTTGAACTTAAACAATCACACTTAAATACATTTATATAACATTAAAGAACCAATAAAAGGAAACTTAAAATGAACATTTATTTTAATAAAAAACTGAACTTAATAAAAGGAATCATTAAAAATAAACTTAAAAATGGAGAGCAGTTAAAATGCCAAAAACTCTCAGGATGAATAGAAAATCACGAACTAAAACAAAAACACTTTAATACAAAAACAGGAGGAGAAAACGGAAAATGAACTTAAAAAAACCTGAACAATAAAAGGAATTTAAGAATAAATGTATGTACTGGAAATCATAAAGAAAACAGCACAATAATATATATATATATATATATATATATATATATATATATATATATATATATATATATATATATATATATATATATATATATATATAAATATATATACATATATATATATATATACATATATATATTACATTATATATATACATCTTTTTTTCCTTGTCAAGAGAGTGACTTCAGGCGTGTCAACCCTTCAGTTATCGTTGTTGTGTGTGTGTGTGTGTGTGTGTGTGTACATGTTTGCACTCGAACATCTGGACGTACCCATCCTCATCTCCTAAATCAATTTCCTATCAATAATCCAATCGCATCAAAATGGGCATCTAGGAATTCCATTCAACTCTGGCACCTATTACGCTAATCCAAACGCCACATCCTTTTATTTTTTGGGAGAATGGACGACGCAGGCAATCGATATGCAAATTGACAAAAAAAAAAAAAACGCAATAAGCAGAGGGCTCTGAAAAAATGTCAAAATTACCCCTTCACTATCTCGTGATGAGGAAACAAAAATTGTATTCGCAACTTATCTTCCGTTATCACTATTAAATTATCATCTTGCTTAGTAGTTTTCATGAACAGTTATTTCTGAGAGAGAGAGAGAGAGAGAGAGAGAGAGAGAGAGAGAGAGAGAGAGAGAGAGAGAGAGAGAGTAAGTATTTAACATTTTCAACATAATTATCAAGATGACCTGGCCTTAGCTTCTTCTCTTTATTTTATGAAAACTGATGAATGATTCTGACGTGAAATTTCCGATAAACAAAAACTCTTATATAATTTGTTTACAACTAAGTAGGTAATTCAATTGTTTCGTATTTTACTTAATAACTGAAAAACAATGATATAAAACCAGTGGCATAAGTTAAGTATACCTTAGTTTTACCAGACCACTGAGCCGATTAACAGCTCTCCTAGGGCTGGCCCGAAGGATTAGACTTATTTTACGTGGCTAAGAACCAATTGGTTACTTAGCAACGGGACCTACAGTTTATTGTGGAATCCGAACCACATTACAGCGAGAAATGAATTTCTGTCACCAGAAATAAATTCCTCTAACTCTTCAACATCAGCCGGCCGGGGAATTGAACTCCGGCCCATCGAGTGAAAGTCCGCAGCTCTACCGACTCACCCAACGAAGAGATACCAGTTGCATAAAAAGTGTCCAATCTTGTATTAGTCGTAATGCACAACCTGATTTTGAAGTCAGAGATCATTTAATCGGGCGGTGGATATCATTTTGATGCTGTTGAATTTCACATTGATTTTCTTGACTACTAGACGTCAAAAAACGTTGATGTTAGGATGTTAGGCACTGACTATACCAAATCCTTAGAGCAATAAACATACACTCATTACCAAATGAAAACTCTCTTTTTCCAAGGACTTCAAAGTGACGATGTCAAAAAAGCGGTGCTCATTATTCAGCACTAACTAATGGTTCTTATTCATCATTCGCTGAAAGAATTGATCTGAATCACCCTTCAAGATAATCACTTGTGCTTCTCGTCTCCCGATTTCTATATTGATTCCGCTAATTAAAGCTGAGAACACTTAAATTCTGATGATAACATTTGTATATTATATATATATATATATATATATATATATATATATATATATATATATATATATATATATATATATATATATATATAAAATATGTATATATATATATATAAAATATGTATATATATATATATATATATATATATATATATATAAAATGTATGTATATATATATATATATATATATATATATATATAAAAATATGTATATATATATATATATATATATATATATATATATATATATATAAAATGTATGTATATATATAAAATATGTATATATATATATAAAACGTATATATATATATATATATATATATATATATATATATATATATATATTTTCATACATACATATATGTATATAAATATATATATATATATATATATATATATATATATATATATATGCATATATATATATATATACATATATATATTACATTATATATATACATCTCTTTTTCCTTGTGAAGAGAGTGACTTCAGGCATGTCAACCCTTCAGTTATCGTTGTGTGTGTGTGTGTGTGTACATGTGTACATGTTTGCACTCGAACATCTGGACGTACCCATCCTCATCTCCTAAATCAATTTCCTATCAATAATCCAATCGCTTCAAAATGGGCATCTAGGAATTCCACTCAACTCTGGCACCTATTACGCTAATCCAAACGCCACATCCTATTTTTTGGGAGAATGGACGACGCAGGCAATCGATATGCAAACTGACAAAAAAAAAAAAAACGCAATAACCAGAGGGCTCTGAAAAAAATGTCAAAATTACCCCTTCACTATGTCGTGATGAGGAAACAAAAATTGTATTCGTAAATACCTTCCGGTATCACTATTCAGTTATCATCTTGCTTAGTGGTTTTCATGAACAGTTATTTCTGAGAGAGAGAGAGAGTTGTAGTTTCTGTAATATCAATTCATTTGGTATTTTTCTCTGAAATATATAGTGAGTTATCCATATATCTCTTCGCTTCTTTGTATTAGAACATCTTTCCTGTTTTGAAATCAGAGAAGATTGCTCTATTAATGACAAGGTGATATAATATGCGTTAAAGAGAAAAAACATGCGCAATGCGTCATTTTAAGATATCAAAGTGACAAATTCGAGAAACATTACATGACAGGCGAGTAAAAAAACCACATTTCAATTACAATTAGCAATTCAATTTCTGAACAGTCAAAGGCTCGCTTGATGAGAGCATATGGTCTTGACTCGCAAATTTCAGAAACATTTCGGTATTTCCATAGGCAAAAAACGAAGCTGAGGGGGTTTTTCCAGTGCAGAAATTACTATTCGCACAATTACCTAAACAGCGCTGCAACTGCGTATTCATTCATCTGAGCGACACTTCAGGAGTTAAGATATTCCTCACCCGCACAGACTCAAGCCACCGAACTTGACCCGGCAGGGAACGCAGCAGCCGCCCGCCACCGAGTCTGTGGCACTACTGAGCCAGATTAGACTCTGGTGACCTGGTTGTTCGGTCCTCCGCCGGCCCTCTCTCTCTCTCTCTCTCTCTCTCTCTCTCTCTCTCTCTCTCTCTCTCTCTCTCTCTCTCTCTCTCCACCTGCGGTACGGACATCTCGCACGCGGACACCGGCGCACCTGGCGATATCGTTTACCTTTAACCAGCTTCGTTTCACTGCGCAGAATAATGGCGATGTCTTTTCTTCTCCTTTAATTTCAAGCGTTCAGGATTTCTTTTAACATCTGCCGTCTCTGGAATTTTGCCCGAGCGCTTAGAATGGAAAGTCCAGCTTCTGGAAAAGGGATGTCAGTTCTCAAGGGTGGATTCCAGGCTCTTGGTCTCTCTCTTTGAAAAATAGAAAAATTAGACTATTTATATCAACGAAGAATCAAAGGCGCTAAATTGTTTATGGAAATGGTTTCACTGTTTCCTAATCGCCACTTGGACCCACGTTCGCAAACATATTCATGAATGCTTTGGAAGAGAGCTTTCTGGACAACTGTCCTTTATCTTTCCGGCCCCTTTTTACCGAAGATACGTGGATGACACGTTTCTGCTTTTTAAACACGATTTTAATGCTGACGCTTTTCTGGGGTTCGCCAATTCCCAGCACCTAATATAAAATTTACCCTGGAAAAAGAGTCGGAAAATACGCTTCCATTCTTGGATGTGTTGGTTTCTAGGAATGACCAAGGTTTTAGTACGGGAATTTACCGCAAAGGAACGTTCACGGGTCTAGGAATGAATTTTTATAGTTCTTGCTATTTTAATTTTAAGTTGAATTCGATTGTCACTCTCCTCCACAGGGCATTGACACATACATCTTCCTGGTTTAGTTTCCACGAGGAAATCATTAAATTAGGTATTTATTTTGAAAACAATTGTTTTCCTCGTAAACTCTTTCTCAGGTACTTAAATAAAAATACTCTACCGGAAAATGGTACCTCCTATCTCTATCAGCACTGTTCCCAAATTAAAAATGTATGCGAGTTTTCCGTTTCTTCATGATGACAATTTCAGAAAAAAGCTAATTGATATAATACACAAGGAACTACCAGCCCTAAACTTGAAACTTATTCCTAAGAACCCAGTCACCATTGGTTCTCTGTTCATATACAAAGACAAGCTGAGTTCAATGCTTACATCCAACGTTGTATACAAATATATTTGCCCTAGATGTAGTCGAGGGACCTATGTTGGATGTACAAAAAGGCTACTAAAAGTACGCTTGGACTCTCATAGAGGAGTAAGTTTTAGGACAGGGAGTAGACTGTCAATCCAGAACAATCAAATATTGAAATCACTCAAAGATCTGTAAAACACACATAGAGGCCAAAGATTTCCAAATCATAGGACACGTACAAAATGAAAACGAACTTCACGTCTTAGAGTCCATAATGATAGAAAAGGTAGTTCCGTCGTTAAACTCGCAGAATTCCTCCATCCAATTGTACATTACGTAATGGCCCGTTGCACTTCGTCTTTCGTTTCTCGGTCTCTGAAGGTTCTTCTGTTTAGTTTCTCTTTGATACTGCCCGCTGCAGGGTGGGTGTTTTACTCCGTAGTGTTTTTGCGCTTTTATGTTTCTTCTTTGGCAGTATTAATTTTATTTTGACCTTCAATTTTTTTTTTTTTTTTTTTTTTTGCTTTTTTTACTAATTTTATTTTGTCTCACTTTAAATATATTGATGTAACCAGTGATGTCAAGATTATTTTACGTCTTTTACATTTTTAAGTTTTTAAGCTTTTTAAGTTTACGTTCTTGTGTTTTTATATCTTTGTATTCTGATTTGTTCTTTAAATTTCACTATTCTGCTATGTTTTACTTTTACTGAGGATGTCAATGTAGTAAATCTATGTTTTTGTCAGAAATATCTAAGAGTTATTACAAGTAATATGGTGTTCAAATATTTGCAGCCTTGAAAATGCAACCGAGATGGTTTGTGAAACGTCAGCACAATAAATCATGAAAATGCTCTGTGCTTTCCCTCGTTACCCCGTCGATATATATATATATATATATATATATATATATATATATATATATATATATATATATATATATATATATATATATATATATATATATATATGTTGTCACAAATATATGTGCTGCTCTCGTCTCTCCATTCTTTTAACATAAGGTCAATTTCCTTAGAGGTAGGATAGCCAGATTAGGAGTATAGCAGGAACCCACCTACAAATTGGTAGTGAACATCGTTTGTAAGGCAAAGGGCCACGTAGGCAGGGGGATTAAATTAGTCACGGGGGTAGTAGACATTAGACAACACTTAAGAGACTCTTGTCCCAAGAACTACATTCCTGTGATCTCCTTTTTGCTGGTATCAATTGTCTCCTTCAGGTATGTCGGCACTCCTTCCCTAATCTCTTGCTCCTTCTGGGCCCTGAAGGCCTATAAGGCAATACAAAAACTGGTGAAGGCGAGTCAGAGAGAGCACTCCCAACAGTCTCCACTCAGCACTCACAGAAGTAACACCTTTACCTCCTGTGTCCACTCTCTGGCCATAGGCTTTTGTTCTGGCAAAGCCACATGCACTAAGGTCACAAGCGACCTGGGCTGCAAGTCGCCCCCCCTAGTTGTCAAAGGAAGGTATATTGGACCATGTTCCATTGTAGTTGTGCACACTGCAATGTTGGATTGCCTGGTAAGTCTGAAATTTGACAATTAAGTGCCAGTTGCTGTTTCTCTCACTGAATCTCTCATTTCCTTTTCCAAGATTTCATCTCCCAGCATCAAATCCCTTATTAAGTATAGCATGTGCATTCCCCAAGTAAGTTAAGTTTATTAATAATATACTCCCTTGCTCATTGATATAGAGTACATCATCCCTCCATGGTGACAGATTATTGCAAGCTAGAGAATCTTTTACGCACGTGTTCTTATCGGGGAATCTGTTTGTGAGAGACGTGTCATCTGTTTCCACCTCGCAATCTTGTCAGCCATCTTGCTTGGAAGAATTTCTGCCCTATTGTGGCAGGCTATTCAACATGCTGCATTCCATGAAATTTAGTAATTTGCAAAGGAGTCCCTAGAAGGGACCCAGAGTCCGTTGGGTTTTCCATCGGAACAGTAATGTACTTCTTGAAAACAGAATCAGTGTTTGAAGCACTGTAAATTCTACCAGTATTTTCTTTATTGAGAGCTAAATTAGTATTCTTTAATTAAATTTGCTTATGCTGTGTGAGTGAAGTAATATTTTTGTACTGATTAATCTTTCAATTGGCGACCTACCAGTATAACTATATGTAATTTTTGTATATCTCATGTATTAATTGGTAATTACGTATGTCCAGGGTGAGTGCAATCTAGGCTTATAATAATCATTAATTAATTAAAGTAATTAATTGTAGACAAACGTATATTTATTGTAACGAACCCATATTTCTGTGGGGCCATCAGGTTCTTTAAAATAGATCTAAAGGGGAGCGCACGCTTACATAGAAATAATGCTCCGATTTTTATGGAATTTTTATATGTTATACATATATATATAAGGTGATGTTCCAGGAAAAATTTGAGAGTGATCGGATGATTATTTTGGATTTTATTAAAAAAATAAAAAATAAATAAAAAAATTAAAAATTATTCACCTCCTTCATTTTTAGAGCTATTGCAATGCGGCTTCGTACACAGAAAGTATATCACAGTATGAAAAAATAATGGGAAGAGTTTTTCTACTTTTCCTTTTTTTTTGGATGGGGGCGAGGGGGGATTTTCCCCCCACATTTGTATAATTTGATTATCACCGGTTCCTCGTCAACCTAAGAAAAATCTAGCCCCAAACAAATATTCGTCTTTCTTTCCTCTTTCCAATGGTATATTTAACTTTAAAATTGGCCTAAAAATAAAAATGTAGTTTGCGTTTGAAGTGCAAAAAGTGAAAACTGAGAAAAACGACTGTAAAGATCAACAAGTGTTTTTTTGGCACTCGTGGAAAAAACTTACCTTAGAGCATTATTTTGGTTGATTTCTGGCTCCAGGTCACCCCCTTCCCTCTATAAAAAGGGTATTATTCGCTCGAGGAGAGGGTATCATCAAGTACCACCTGACTCATTGTTGCCTTGTTTGAAACTAAGAAACTAGAAGTTTAGTAGCTACCAGGCTGATATTCTTGACTGATTTTCAGTCGTTTTTTCCACTTGTTTGGTCTTTTGGTCTTTGGAGTTTGATTTTCAAGCCTTTTTGTCTCTCGAATGAAGAACTTCTTCTATACTTTCACTTGTGCCAAACAGATGTGTTATTAAGTTGAATTTCTCATAGCCAAAGTTGTGTTCAATTTCCTCAATATTTATCTCACTCAATTGATGGTGCTGAGATTTTCCATTGCTAATTCGCTTTGCTGGGGCACTAACTGTAAACCTACACGATTGGCACATCATTAAAATATCAGTATCCCATCTATTGGCAGAGAATTCGACCTGAACTTTACCCCTGCAATTTCCTACCTTGCACCTAATACCCGACACTATTTTATCTAACCGAGATTTGATATAATGAACTTGTCATCATATACTTCCTTTTCATCATCCTTCATTCATTTCATCATCTGAGCGTATTTTGAAGGTGAAAGTGTATAGATTGTATTTAGAATTACTGGATGTAAAAAAAGACAGCAAAAACACTGCAAATAGCGAAAAAATTGCTCAGAGTAAAAAGTGTCCCACCACCGCTTTTCAATGTATGGTGGCAACCCTGTCTCCTACCACGCATTCACCAAGGAACAAGCCATTGTTGTTGCCAGACACTGCCAGACGTAGAAGATAAGGTGATATAAAAATCAAAATAATGAATAAATTAGGCGAATAAAGGAAAAAATGACAATAGTCATTAGGAGCCAAACGTCAGCCCTACCTCACCGTGTGCCGGGCGAAGGCCCAAAATCCCATCAATTTTAATATTTCGAAAAAATGCTTTGGTCACGTGATAACGAAGGTGTTGCTCATGTCTTATGGCCATTTAACCATTTTTTTAAATTTCAAAGTCACTAAGGTGAACGGTTGACTAAAATCTGGAAACGCTAAACTGGTGGGTTCACCAAAGCGTTCTTAAAAACTTCTCAAAAAGCTAATTGTTGACTATCACTAAACAAACTTAACGTCTTCTCGTAACAAATCTGTCAATAAGGCAGCTATTGTGAAATTCACATAAATGACAAATCTGACATACCTAGGAGCAGACGAATCTGTTTCCTGGTTTTGGGAACTGGAAAATTCACAATGACTTTAACTTTCTCATCATTCACTCCTAACTCCCTCTTTAGAATAACATGTCTAAATAGACAATTTTTCTCTTCAGAAACTCACGACTGGCCAATTTGACCTTTAACCCAGCAGACAATCGCTTGAGGACTTCTTTTAACACCTTTAGATGTTCTTCAATTTGTATCTGTGCATATGAGAATATCATCCATGTACACAAACACGAAACCTAACAAATATGAAGTACTGTGTTAACCAGTCTAGTAAAATGTTATTGGGGATGTTATGTAATCCAAAAGGCATCCTATTAAACTCGTAATGTCCCTTTGGTACCGAAAATGCTGTATATTTACGGCTACTCTCACAAAGGGGAACATAAACCCTTGCATCAGATCTATAGATGAATATATATTCTTGCCACCGATCTCAACAAACAAATCAGGCAAACAAGCTACCGGATATCTATCTGGGCATGTTTTCATTCAATTTACGAAATCTACACAAACTCTGAAATACTACCGTCTTTCTTAGGAACTTTGCAAGCAAAGGAAAATTAAGGAAGAATTGAATGAGGTCTAATAATGCCTTCCGACTCCCACTTCTGAACTTCTTTTCTACTTCTTCCTGATCTTAAAAGAATTCGATATGCTGGAATATATATGGGATTTATTGCCCTTTTCTAGGCAGTTGAATGTTCTAAAACATCTGTATCCTAATTTATCTCCCTTCAAAGCAATGATATCCTAGATATTCTTTCAACACTTTCTCTACTTTATCTGAATATTCAGGATAATCAACTTTGTAAATGTTCATGTAGAACCTGACTTCGGAACGCTGTTGCTCCTCGTTAGGAAACATATTCCCGTCTCCACAAACTCACTAATTTATGCTCTTCCTTAAACTCTTCAAAATCAATTACATAAGTACCCTTGTGATATTTTTCATGAGTCTTGATAGCTAACTAATTCTACTGAAGTCACGCCTAAACTGAAATTTCATTCACTGACACCCGTACTCACAACGTCTTTGAATTTCGGTTCCTCAACAAGCACGCGAAGGAAAAATTCTTCTCTTTCAGCGACACTTTAACTAATGTAGGAACTCGCAGTTTGCAATTCAATATCTTCCAACAAAAATCCTTTGAAAAGATCTTTGCAGATATCTTCACCTCTCTAATGAATGTGTTACACATGTCTCCAGACTGTGTCTTAGGTTTCTCACAAGTTTCTTTCCTGTGTATATATGGAACAAAACAACCTGACTCACCTATTGTAATCCCCTGAACTCCCGTAAGAATGTTGATGTTATGTCGCATACAAGAAGGTGTCTATAAACCATTTCTATAAGGCTAATCCTTCTATGACCAAAAATGATTCTACTATTGTCTTTCATACATTCATAAGCGTAGAAATGACAGACCTAAAATATTCAGTTTATAAGCTTGTACATCACACACTGTCTCACTGGGGACTAATTTGCACTCTGGAAACCTCGAATGAAAAAGGTCAGCATTTACTAAAGTTAACTGAGCTACCAGAATCAATAAATAGAATTTCATTATATTAGAGAGAATCCGTACAATCGGCCCTGGGTTCTAGTGACTCTACGACCTGATTAGTCATTATCCTGTGTCCGTTTTCGAACTTATCTTGTGAAAATTCTGCTGTTCCTTTGTGTATCTAGAACTTGCATCATGTGGAATTCTCCTGTCATATCTAGAAAAACCTCCCCGTGACTTCCCTGGATAATCTCTATTCTTCGTGGCCTGGGCAAAATCTCCATCCATGATCTGAAGATTTGCAAACTGAACAATATCTCCTCTGCAATTTGACTTACTATGGCTATTTTATCACAATTAAAACAACGTATCGTTGTGACTGATCTCTCGGAATTTTCTTGATTCTCGTGCATGTCTTAAGCTGTTGCATCATTTCGAATACGAGCGACTATCATTATTCTGTGGTTTAAAACCCGCAGCTGACATCTTTCCCTGTACAAAACTACTGTCCAGTGTCGGGCATTTGCTAGATTTTGTTAATCTGTGCAAACAAAAAGGATTCGTCTGTATCTGATCAATTCTCTTATCAAAACTATCTACAATTACATCTGGACTGTGCGTTAAAAGGCAAGCAAAAGATGTAACAATCTTTCAAATTATCTAGGAGATATTATTCCCAGTTACCCATGGAGAGCCTGTATATAAGATTTCTTTTAACTCAACTTCTGCATCAAATAAATTCGCACTGTATGTGACTAGTGAATCATTGCCCTTCTTTATTTTGAGAAACTCTCGCAAATTCGAACTGCGCATTCCGCGTTGAACTCCATACATAAGTAGCTCGTAGAGAATTTCTGCAGTTCATTCAAGTTTTTTACCTTCTGAACCCGAAACTGCGTGCTCGTTTAATATCTCGCTATCTAAATCCAGAAATGATTTAGTACTCTGTTAAAGCTTCAGCGCCATTCGTAATTTTCTTGGAATTCAGATAATTGTTCACTGACTCAATGAAAGTTTCTATGTTTTGGGTTGGCTTCCCATCAATTGATTGGGATGTGCTTGCTGCATCGTCCGGCATTTTGTGAGTAATCACACGCCCTGAGCGTAACAAGCATAAAGAAACCAAAGAACACTAGAAAGGCACAAGTTACCCCCTCTAAAGAAAGAATGAAAACGGCGTTCTGCGCAACTTACGAGAATGGGGTACTTACCAATTTTGAAACAGAAAGAAGCAAGTACCTATCTCTCAACTTGCTAACCTGTGGGCGTCACCCATTCGGCTCATGTAAAAAGGGTTACCAGCCGTAGCGATGTGTGTTGAATAATCACTTTCAAGTAATTAACTCTGTCGCCACTATTCACACTTATTTGGGTATTTTGTTAACCCCAAAATTGCTCTAGAGATCATCCAGATCTATTTCACAACTCCCCCTCCCAGTACTCGAATAGAAACGGAAAAAAAAAAAAAAAAAAGGAAAAGGTTCCCCGTATTTCACACGTAATCACGACCTACTCAGTCATTCAACACTGACCCGTCGCCTTAGCTCTTAGGTGAAGTCGCCTATGCCTTGGGCATCAACGTTACCAACTAGTCTATTAGTAATCTCCCTCTTTCGCCATCACTAAAGACATTAAAATCATGCTGCCACCGTTTAAAATCAAAAGACACCGCTACCATGCATTTTCATTCATCCACGCTTCTGCAGTAACAAATTCTGTAACGGACAAGTGCACCCTTTGAAGGTGTGCATGTAACGTGCTCCAACGATCTTTAATCATGAAGCGGGCGTATGAGCAGTTACGCTCACGCTTATACTTACATCTATTTTCTCCTCTTTCTCTCTCTCTCTCTCTCTCTCTCTCTCTCTCTCTCTCTCTCTCTCTCTCTCTCTCTCTCACACGTATCCACCTCTCTCTCTCTCTCTCATGTCGTTTTCCGAAGTTCACCCCACCGAATCTCACTCATTCTCACCAAATCAATTAAATGGACCATTTAAAAAAAAACATAATAGTTTCTAAAAGCAAGTTTTATTATTCAAATAACCCAACAAGAAATAAAGACAAACAAAGCAAAAGATTAAAATGCATAATAAATGAATTATCAGTTAGATAACTAAACTCTGAACTGCAAACACTTCTGATTAAGAAGTCTCCCTATGTGGCTAATAACTACAAATATCAAACTCATACTCCCCAAATCAATAATTAGTCATGTCACAAAACCAGTCTACCACATTATTCCGAAACAGTCCACACTGTCCACCGACATCTGTCCACAGACGCATCTGTCGGAAGAATTAAGCATGATAGAAAACTCCCAAAAACATATGAAATGCAAAACTGTAATGGAAAGTGTAAAATGCATAGCCAGAATATGGCAAACGTAACATGACAAAATAATAATATAAAAGAAATGAATATTCATATTAAATCTCACACCAGTTCAAGTTCATAATGATTAGAAAATCATGGTAAAAATCACAAGTTCAATTTTCTCCCATAAAAACAGAGATTTCAAGTCTACCTTATCTGCGTTCAAGCCTGGATCTCCAAGCTAGTCAGACAACTGGTTCTATCACGTTAATGAGCGATCAAACTCGCATAGGGCGAATTTTGGCGTAATCTAGATCAAGTGCCTTGCATTACTCACAGAATATACATAACACTTGAGAAGATCACCTGACCGACAATATTGCTGAGAATCAAACTATTTGTTGAACACAAAGGAATTTTACCTCCAGATCTCTCGACCTACTTCCATCTGACTCCATAAATTCTTTCATCACATCTTACTTTTATTAAAAGCTATGAAATGCATATATGTATCCTTTAAAGTGTAGCAGCCATATTTTCTGAAATATATATATATAAAATATGTATATATATATATATATATATATATATATATATG